>NC_133650.1:281331169-281612357 GCF_009905375.1 Apium graveolens | reverse complement strand
TTTCAGGAACTGTTGTGTCATATGTGCCTAAAATATCTTCAATCAGCACAGAGTCAACAATAGTTTCTATTCCCAGCTCATTTATTTCTACTCTCTCGACGGATATTGCTCATCCGTCGAGTAATGATTGTATCTCGACGGATAAGCCTAACAGCAGTTATCCGTCGGATAGCAAAACCACTCACTCGATGGATATCACTCATCCGTCGAGTATCTCTGCATAATTTCAAACTTCAATTATTTCAAGTGCGGAAGATTTAGTGGTTGTACAGTCACTCTTAGGATTGAGAGAGAAGAGTGTTTTGAGTGAGAGTCTGGGTTGCTCCCAGGAAAAAGGAGAGAAAATGAGTGAAAATCTGCAATCCATTTCTTCAGGATTGGCAAAAGAGAGTGAGAGGAGTCCCACCTTAGTAGGTGAAGGTGAGGGTGTGAGGGTGGGGAGCCAGGGTGAGGACCCTGATGCAACAAAAGAGAGAACATGAGAGAAATGCAGGTACTGGAGTAATAAGGATGATGTCATTGCTAGTGAGTCAATGAATGTCCAGGATGCAGACAGGGAAGGACTATCTCAGCATCCTAAAGTTGTTATAGATTCCACTTCCCTTGATGTTGAGGCTTTACTCACCTTGTTCCATCTTATCAACTTTTAGCTGAACGGGGCAATGACAATGCAGAAAGGATGCTGAATTTGGTGCATACCACACAGTCCCTAATGAGAGCTAAGGATGCCATCACAGCTTTGCCTTTTACAGCTGGTGATGTGGACTATGAGACTGGTGGTTCAGCTGATTTCTTTGGAGATGGGAGTGGGGATAGTGAAGATGAAAGCAATGGACATAGGTGGAGAAGTGAGCTCAAGTTCAAGGTCAGGCATGCCATCATGGGCATTCTCAAAGCACTGTGATGAGCATTACTTCAAGACAACCCTGATCCAATTAATCAATCAGACCAATACTGCTCTTCAAACCACTATCAATGCTTGCACCAAGAAGCTCCTTCAGGCACATCTAGCCTCCCAGCAACTTCAGCAAATCCAAGGCTTCCAGCAAGCTAGAGATGTGAATACTATGAAGAATGATATTAAGGAGATAAAAAAGGCTATTTCAGACAGGATAGACTCTAAACTTCCAAAAGCTACAATGCTTGACATCAAGAGGCAATTAAGGAAAAATTATGATCTGTCAACCAAGATAGATGCCTTGGACACAAGAATGTCAGCCATGGAAGCATCTTTAACTGCCATTCATCTCCATCAAGCCCAACAGACTGATCTACTTCAAAAACTGGTGGCTGCTCAAACCCCCTCCTCTACTCAAATTGATGATAACAAAAAGGGGGAGAAAGGATCAAGTGAGGGGGAGAGGCTTCAAATTTAAATCACTAAAGTAATTGTACCTTCAATTACTATCTCAAAGCCATCAGTTACAGATAGTATAGATCTGATCAATGCAGCAGCAGCCAACTTAAGAGCAGCTGATAAGGAAAAGTTGAGTTTAGTCAACTGGTAAAAGATTGATGAGGAAATACAGAAGAAGTTTGAACTTGTCAAGGATCCAGTTAAGTCATCCATCCATCACTCTCAAGTCAAGCAAATTAGTGTGAATGAGATGAGCATGAACTATCTGAAAAAAGGACAATCTTCCTGCATCAAATCTCCAAAGGCTGAATTAATTCTTAAACCAAGGGTAAACTACTCAAAGTCATCATTGAAGAACCCTTTGGACACTGTGTATGAAACACCTAATCCTGATGAGAAGAAGCTTCTGTCAAGGTCAATTGCTTTATACAAAGATCCAGCTGATTCAGCTTCCGGAAGGAGAATTGCCAAGATTTTTAAAAATGGGAAAGAAATTTGTGTGGTGGCTGGACATCCTCAATTTGCTCAAGCAAAGAGAGAAGAAAAGGCTAGATTGAAGCAGGAAAAGAAGCAAGCTGCTCTGGATGCTAAAAAGACTAAACAAAAGAAAGAGCAGATTGCAATCTTGGCCAAGCTACATGCTGTAAATTCATCACAACAAATTCCTTCTCAACCAGCTGAAGCTATTGAATCAAAGAAGCAAGTTGAACAACAGAAGAAATCTCCAAGAAAGAAGGAATTGGCTAAAAGAACTAAAAGGAAACTGGATATTGTTGACAAGGAATTGGAAGATCAATTTCCTAAGGAATCCACACCATCTACAACTCAAGCATCAAATCCCTCTGTGGTATTTGAAGATATCAGAGTGGTGGATCCTTACAGGAATATTCATGGTGAATCTATTGTGCCCAAGGATGAGCCAATAGAATGGGAGAATATACCAATTTCTGACTTCAATCTACCAATCCTTAGCAAGCCAAAAAGAACAAAGTCAAGAGCAGTCAAGAAAGTGAAGGTGTCACCTCTAAAATCCAACTCTCAAGTCAAAGCTCAATCTAAACTTAGTAAGGGAGACTATATGTACTTGTGTGACATCAAAGAATTTTCTGATCTAAAGCTCTATCTGGATGAACTAGATGAAGTGAGAGGAATTGATGCATACAGACACCTACCTGAAAGGTTAGTGTTCAAGTACAAAGGAGGAAAGGAGATTCAGTGGCCTCTTCACAAGATCCTTCAAGAAAGCCAAGCTTTACTGATTAAAGTCTATTCATCCTTCAAGAAGAACTTTGGGTTCAACATTACTGCAAGAAGATTGAAGAACTAAGGAATATTAGAGCTAAAGATGCACTCCCAAAGACTCTAATAATCCCTTACACAGGGAGAAGATTGCATCTAATGTAATAACCCCAATTTTTGAGAAATTTTGAAACCCTTATGAATAGTGTTTTTGCTGAACGAGAAAACTTTTCATGCCACGCTATGTAGGGGTTCTGTTATTGATCTTATGGGATATTATTAGTACTCTATGTGGTATATAAGTGTATGTAAAGATCGTCAGAATCCAATTCCGAACACTTTGATTTTTCCCGGAAATCCACAAGATACGGAGAGAATTGAGTATAAGGTAACAGGATAAAAAGGATTGAAATTAAAGGATTATAGGAGAGGATCATAAAAGGAATATAATATATTGAGAAAGGTTAAGGGAACCTAAGTAATAAGATCCCGGGTATGATCCCTCAAACGATAAACGAGAACGAAAGATAAGCGAACCGTAAAACAAATAAGTGACCAAGAGACAAGCTTGTACAAGAAGCCAGGGATTGTGACATCATCAAACCACAAGGTGTGGACAAGTGGGAGCATAATGACATGTGCAAGGTGACACAAGCATGACATAGAAGGGAAGGAAGTGTGGTTGAATTATAACCACACAAAATCAAGGTTAATTAAGTCATTAACCAAAAACAACACAAAAATCAACCAACCAAGCAAATCATTTCATTTTCATCAAACAAAACACAAAAATATCTTCTTCCCAAGCTAGCTCTCGGCCCATTTCTTAAAATTTGAAGATCCAAGCTCCACCACTTACTATTTAGCAAGGTAATTATCTAAGCTTCCCCATGGATAGTTACATACTTCCTATAAGTTTAAGCTTCTAATTCCAAGCCAATCTTTTTCTATAAATCAAGGAAGAAGATGGTGAATAGTAACCTTCAAGAAATAACTTTAGTTTTCTTGAATTTTTATGAAAGATTAAGGTTATACAAGCAAGGATCAAGGTTCTTTTAGGCATTCAAAGCTCTTGGGTTGTGTTAGGAAGCTTCAAGGAGGTATAAACAACTTTCACCTTTAACTTATAGTTTGAACTTTGAGTTTTGATGAGTATAATGGATTAATGTATATATAGAAATATCCATGTATGAATAGCAAGATCCATGTATGATAGATGGTTTGGTTGGATTTGTGGTGATTTTGGATATGAATCTTGGTTAATGGTTAATGAATCTTAAGTTATGGTTAGTAGATCATGTTTGTGGTTGAATAAGTTGGAAAACCTTGAGATTATGGACTGACCTTGCCTTGATATAAGTTGTGTTTGAGGTATTGATGATGGTTGGGTGGTTGTAGTGAATTGGTAAAGAATTGGAGTGGTATAAATATTGGTAATCGCGTAAACATAGCCGTCGTAACGTCCGATTTTCTTTAGACTGTTTTGTGCATAACATTAGGACCCGAGGACCCCCTGCTAGATTGTGACCACTGCCATGTTTAGGTAGCTCATGTTACGAGCTTCGTTTTGATATGTAGTTCGTTCGATTCCGATGCACGGTTTAGGAGAAACGACCGTTTCAAGTAACGGCGTTTCGCGAACGAAACTTTTTCCCTCGCCTTACTTTGAAACATAGGTTAAAGACCAAAAAGGGTTAATTAATGTATGAAACATTTATGGTAAGTGTGTTAGGCAGTTGGTAAGACATTCGCGAAGGAATCGCTTTAAAACTCGTAAAGGTTAAATTATTAAAAATGGTGGAGCCGAGGGTACCCGAGTGACTTAAGCGAATCAGTAAGCGCAGAATAAGCGTTAGAGTCTAAGTTAGTTAAAGTATAGATTTACAAGTGACTTTGGTTTAATTCCAACTTACTTGTTGTTTATAGGTTACCAGACTCGTCCCGAGCCATTCGTAACCCCAGTCGCTCAGGCAAGTATTCTATCCGTTATACTGTTGTTGTGATGTATATATGTATATGCATTATCTTGCGATAGATGCATGATGTTTATATTAGCAAATGTTGCGATATATTGTAGCATGTGATATGGTATATATGCATGCCTGTTTCATATTCTTGAAATATATATCTGTTGGTTCAAATGCTTATTCGTTGCATAATACCTATGCTAGAGATAAGCGGTATTTGCGTATACCCTTAGTATAGGGACCCAAAGGTGAAAATATTTTCTAAAACCGGGAGTCGAGGATCCCGAGTAGATTTTGTATATATATGGATATGGATATATATATATATATATTTATTTATATATGGTTATAGTTTTCCAAACTATTAATCGAATAAGGTTTATTCGATAACTTTAAACTTTATTTATTATTGAATATTATTTCGAATATCATTCGAGGGCTTATGACTCTTTTATATTATTTATTGAATATTATTTGAATATTCATTCGAGGACTTATGACTCCTTTTATTTATTTATTGAATATTATTTGAATATTCATTTGAGGATGTATGACTCCTTTATTTTATTTAATGAATATTATTTATAATATTCATTCGAGGTATTATGACTCAGCGTATTTTATTTATTGAATATTATCTGAATATTCATTTGAGGATCTATGACTCCGATTATTTGCTGAGGTATATTCTTTATTTTATTAAAGAATAAGGTGTAAATAATCAAACTTATTTTCGGTTATTCAAATAAAGATAATACTTTTATATAAGTATATCTTTGGTTATTTAATATTCGTTTTAAGTATAAGTTTTAAAACTTCTACTTCAATTATTTTTATAAAGATTATTCTTTATGGGAATATTAATTAAAATAATAATATTCAGTCATTTTCTAAAATATTCTGGGGACTGATTTACTTCATTAAATCAGCCTTACTCCAAACACTCTTTAAAGTGTTTTCGAGTCTTCAAAATGATTTTTAAAAGTCAGAGCGGATCCCAAAACTCATTTTTATATTTAAGATCTTCCTTTTAAGGGGATTTAAATACTCGCTCAAAACCTGGGGAATCCGGCTCTGTGGTGTATTTTATATTCGCAACAAGGTTGCAGATTTGGTAAATGAATTGATTACTTGCCCAACGTTCGGGAAGTAAGCCCCTCTCATTGAGTCGGCATAAGCGACAGGCCGGGGTACGGTCTATTATTGTGTAAGTGGCTCAGTGGGAGTCCATCAAATGCATAAGTGGCTGAGTGGCAGTCCAGCATAGGTCTTAATTATGACCAGGGTGATGACCAGTGGGGAATTCGTCCATCTACTAGTAGAAAAGGTTACTTATTGGTATCTTTGCCTGATCAGCGAGATATCGGGTTTATGCCAAAATTCTTTTCCTTTCCAAAGTTCATTGGATGTTTCAAACTCTGTTCATACTTTACATAACAGAGGTTCCAGGAAATGTTTAAGAGATATATATATGTGGATATATATATATCGGGACTAAATAAAGTATCTCGTAACTTTATTTCATTCAATAATATTTCAAAGATTGAATCTATTCAAATCTTGTCTTGTAGTCTCATCTATGTGATGAACTTTTGAAACTGATTATAACTTGAACGGTGGTAGTTCAAGTAGTATTGGGAAAGATATAAGTATATTGGGGTATTTGGTAACCTCATCTTTTAAACTTATATCTAATTAATAATTGTCTTATGAATGACAAAGATTTTCAGAAAAACGTTGAGACAAGGTTAGATATATGAGATCACCTTGCAACGATATTTTTTTTATATACAGTTATACACTGGGACTTTGTGATATTATGCATGGAAGAGGACTTCCAATATTTTGAAAAGTATATATGTATATATACTGAATATTTTGCGACTTCATCGCATTAAGATATCAAACTTGGTTCATTTCTTTTGACCAAGACTTTCATGAGTATTATGAGTAGGCTCATATATTGTAAATCATTATACATATTATTTTGGTGGGCTTGCTGCTCACCCTTGCTTTATTTCTTCATCACACAACAACAGTTAGGAGAGATGGCCAGACCCCAGCAGACCCAGCGCAAGCGCGTGGGAAGCGTCCCGCGTCTTCCCGTTGATGTTGTAGCTGCTATAGCTGCAGAGGTAGATCTATTGTAGATCAGACCATCTACTTTTGAGAATCAATTATGTATAATTATAACTTGTGGCAGATAATGGCAATTAACTGTAAATTTATCAAGTAATCATTTTGGGTTGTAATAACTTTTAAATTGTGGATTCAAAGACTTGTACTTATTTAAATTTCATCTCTGAGACTATAACGGGTTGTGGTGTGTGTTAGTGTGGGGTCACAGCATAAGGTTATTTATTATTAATTAAGTGAAGTGATATTGTGGAAAGAAAGACCGTGACGACCCGGATCCCCGACCCCGGATCTGGGGGTGTTACATCTAAGACCCTACTGGCTGATGGAGTTCATAGATGACAAAGTTGTGAGAAGATTCTTTAGATTAGAAGACCAATTGAGCATCTCTAGCAATGAGACTCTTTTGGAAATGCAAGGAAAGCTAAATCTCTCAGAATCTGATGACTGGAATTCCACAGGCAGCTCCAAAATCAGATTGAGGAAAACAACAGAAAGCTTGGAAAGAGATCCAGACCTTCAAGAAACTAGAAAAATCTGCTCAGACTAGAGGAGTATCTTGAAAAATGACTGTGAGCAAAACTTTGTACATTTTTGTTATTTGAAGCACTTTTCAGTAATATCTACTTTCTCTTAAAGTTATATTTTTAGGGTATTTTGTTACCATCAAGTATCTCTCAATTTATGGTTACAATTCCAGTAGATATAAATTGGGGGAGATTGTTGTGTATATGTTGTGTACTTGATGATTTCATGAACAAAACACCTTAGTAGATTTTACTTAGTGAAATAAAATAGCACTCGACGGATAAGATTTACAGTCCCGACGGATGATGACTTATTATTCATCGAGTGAGTAGCTTATGTAACAATAAGTCTGTAGCACATTTCTGCATTCACCATTGTATAGATTATGTAAGTAGTATTCAAGTCATGTTGACTTTAACTAGATATGCAGAATAGGTTGATTAATTGTACATAGATGATGTCTTGTAATTCTGCATAAATGAAATAAAGTCAAGTGCCAGTTTGCTACCCGACAGATAACCTACAATGAAGTCGACGGATGATCAAATAGACAACCCGACGGATGTTCAATAACTCGACGGATGATCATGAACCCGACGGATATAAAATTCAAATATCTATTGACATTGACAACACAGTCACATGCGTCGAGTGGATGCAAATGGAATGTGGTAGCCTATTCAACTGGGTTTTCGAGAACAAAGAAGCATTGCCATTTCCATGCTATTATGAAGATATTCAAAGATGCTGGAATAGAGTAATGAAGTAGCATTGTGATAGATTTAGATAGTTTTTATTTTATTATCTTGTCTTATTACTTTGTAATCTTGGTGATATATAAACTAAGTAGTAGCAACTAAGACACTATCGATCTAAGCAAGAAAGCAGAGAAACATTTGTAAGCAGGATTCTTAGCATTTCTCTATAGTCTTAGAAGTTCAATTGTTGTAAGCAGCTGTGAGCATTTCTGCACACAGGGTTCTCTCGATATATAATATATATCTTTGGTGGAATCATTCAAATCCACCAGAAAGTTTTTAAAGACTCTTGTTTTTAATTACTTGTGTCTTGATTCACTTAAGTTATTATTCCGCATTGTGCTAATCAATACACTTATATTTATATTTGAGTTAGAACATTTTATTTCAAGAAAAAGTTTCAAGAATTCCATTCAACCCCCCTTCTGTAATTCTTGCCATATTGTTAAGGGACTAACAATTACCAACTGATTTATGAATTTGTGGTAACACATTAATAGAGTACCCAAATTCAAGATATAATTGCAATCTATATAATAAACCCCACATCATAAACCATCACAAGTTTAATATTCTGAACAACTTTAAGAATGAACGTTACTCCGTAATTTAGTTTAATAGTACCACATCACATCAAAATCAATATCAGATTTAATGTATTTAATATATATCAATATACTTTCATAGAATCTTTCCATTAAAAATATTATAACCAAAAGACTTAATTTTTGTAAACTTAATCATTTCTAAAAGATCATATTCCAAACAACAATAAATTATTCTGAAATTTCAATTCAAAGAACCAAATCTTGCTAAATTTTATACAAGATTTAATAAACTTATTCACGTTTATAATCTAACCTTTACATAGACACATAAAAATAACAATAATTCATTTCTACAAAAGCATCCTAAGGTGAGAACACAACATTATTTTCAAAAAATCATATTAAGTGCACGAAGTAACTAACATACAACAATTTAACAAAGAGATTGCCTAATCTTTTAACCACCTATCTCAATCATAATTATATATCTAATCAAACAAAATAAAATTATACCCTTAAACATGTAGGATAACACATAACCAGTTTCGACAAAAATTCAATAGATTTTAATATCAACAATTCATCACATATAACAATTATATTGATCACGCATTTCAATAAAAACATATAATATTAAATTTTATTAATCTATTTAATTTTAATTTATTGGAAAAGAAACATATAAAACCTTAAATATCAATTTCATTGATCACAAATTTCAATAACAAAACATAAATCACTTCAACGATTCAAGCAGAATTTAGCCAAAATAAATACATAAAATTTTCCCAATCTCTAAGAATTCCAAAACTTGATAACCGCCTTGGTCCCTTCCAAAATAGCATTCTTAGCCAATTCCCCAGGCAACACTAGCTTCACCGCGGTCTGAATCTCCCTCGACGTAAGTGTAGGCTTCTTATTATACTTCGCCAACTTCGATGCCTCTCCCGCTAATTTCTCGAAAATGTCATTAATAAAACTGTCCATTATCCCCATCGCCTTGCTCGATATTCCGACATCAGGATGCATTTGCTTCAACACCTTAAAGATATATATCTTATAAGTCTCCAAGATCTTCCTACTTCTATTGTTCTTATTTTTTTCCATCGTCGCTAAACTGGCCTCTTTCGGAAGTTTCTTGCCAACATTTGCCTGCTTCGGTGATTTCTCGACCAGCCTTTTGTCTGCCTTTGGAGCCATTTTTGGGATGTGTGTTTTTAATAAGATGGGAGATTTGAGTGGGATTTTGTTTAGGTGTGGGATGGTTATTTATAGTTGCGTGGATTATGTATGATTGGTGGGATTAAAAATACGGGGATTAATGAGGTGGTGTGTTCTGGAGCGTTGGATGGGTGTAGAGATGGATGGGTCTATTTGAATTTGTTGTTACACGTGCTCGGAGCTAAATGGTGGATAGAGTGTAAGTGGATCGTTGACGTGGGATTTAAGAAGGTACGATTCTTATCTTTTCAAGATTTATTTTTTCCTATTAAAAATAAGTGATTTGATACTAATAACTAAATAAATTTTCTTATTTTATTATCTCCATATGTATGGTCAAATAATTTAAATTTTTATTCTTAAAATTGTTAAAAAATTAAAAAAATTGAAAAAACCCAAAAAATCATCAGAGAATTAGAAAAAATAACTCTTGTTTGCTACTTAGACACTAGATAAAGAGTAAAATGCCTTAATTTTGTAAAATAAAACATGTAGATTTAAAATAAAATAAAAAGAAAAAAAAACAAGTAGTTATTTTTACTCATATTAAAATAAGATATAAAAACTAAAATTTAGAATGGAATATAGAATAGGTAGGAATTATTAATTATATATATTTATTCATTTAACTAATTCTCGTCAAGATAAAGATATTTGTTGTAATTTAATATTTTTGCAAAATATGAATGAGTCGATTAATTTCATTTTTATAAGAAATTTTAAGTCAAATTCATACAACAAACTTAATTGGCTCGAAAAAAATATTTGAATTTAAAATTACACAACGAGCATTGAACCAAGAATAAGATATGCTAGAACTTTACAAAGAAATTTTATATATCTAGTGTCATTGTATAAATTATAAATTGTATCCATATATTTACCTGATTATTTTACATGTAATTATAAATTTCAGTTATTAAAATTAAATAATGAATTTACACAATTCTTTCCTTTAAAAAATCATTAAGTTTAATGAAAAGTTTAAAATAATTATTTATAGTGGAATCAAATTTAAGATTAATTTATTTACAAATTTTTAATTTATCTACAGTTAGTATTCTACGATTCTGCTAACAAAGTGTTGTTGTAGTGGTTGAGCTCTTGTACCCCTTTGCCGGAGGTCAGAAATTCGACTTCTGCATGTGTGGGTAATCAATTAGCAAAAAAAAGGTATTCTGCAATTCTGCGTTATAATCAAATTTTATAGTTTTTCAAATTAAATTTTAGAATTATATATATGAATATATCGAGTAGTGATTGTATCCCGATGGATGTGCCTAACAGCAGTCATCCGTCGGATAGTCAAATTACTAACCCGATGGATATTTCTCATCCGTCGGGTGTCTCTGCACAACTCCAAAGTTCAACTATAGTTACAAGTGCAGATGACTTAGTAATTGTGAAATCACTATTAGGATTGAGGGAAGGTAGTGACTTGAGTGAGAGTCTGGGTTGCTCCCAGGAAAAAGGAGAGGAAAAGAGTGATCCAATGCAGTCCATTTCTTCAGGACTGGCAAAAGTGAGTGTGAGGAGTCCCACCTTAGATAGTGAAGGTGAGGGTGTGAGGGTGGGGAGCCAAGGTGAGACCTTGATGCAAGAAAAGAGAGAAAATGAGAGAAATGCATGTACTGGAGATATTAGGGTGGATGTCATTGTAAGTTAGTTAATGAATGTCCAGGATACAAATAGGGAGGGACTATCTCAGCAAACTCAAGCTGTTATAGATTCTACCTCCTTGGATGCTGAGACATTTACTCACCCCGTTTCAGCATATCAACTTCTAGCTGGACAGGACAATGACAATACAGAAAGAATGCTCAATTTGGTGCACACCACACAGTCCATGCAAAGAGCTAAGGATGTCATCACAGCTTTGCCTTCAACAGCTGGTGATGTTGATTATGAGACTGGTGGTTCAGAAGAATTCTTTAGAGATGGGGATGGAGATAGTGAAGAAGAGCCATTGGACATAGGGGAAAGTAGGCCCTAGTTACAGATCAAGCATGCCATTATGGTCCTTCTCCAAGAAATGTGATGATCACCATTTCAAGACCACACTCATCCAACTTATCAGTCAAACACTGTTATTCCTAGTGGACTAACAATGAGATTTACAGAAGGGGGGTTGAATGTAAATCTCAAAACTTTTTCAAGTTTTGAGCAGTTTATGAAAGTTGTGTGTTCAAGAAGAACAAGTGTGTGAATTGCTTTAAGCTAATACAGACAGATATATATTCAAGCACAAATGTAAAGAACACAACAGACCTTAAAAACTTTTCTGGTGGATTTGTTGTTCCACCAGAGATGGTATTTTAGAAAATCTGTGATTAAACAATGTTGATCACAGCTGCATCCTAGTACAAACTAGATGAATTTTCTCTCAATATTTTTCTAAACAGCTCTGGAAAATCTCTCTTCTAATTACTAGCTTCTACTTGGTTTATATATTACCAAGTGTACAAGTGAAGAACAATATAAAATACAGTAATAAAATAAGATCTTCACTTGCTTCTTTTCCTGTTCACTCCAGTACTTTGTTGACTATTGCATCTTTGTACTAAAGAAGAACGGCTGCTTTTTCTGTTGTTCCTGAAATTCGGCTACCACATCTCAGTTGTCTCTATCAACCCATGTGCCTCTGTTTGAAGGTACAACTACCCCTTATCAACGGCTAATCATCAGAACATCCGTTGAAGCTTTCATCCGTTGATGTACTCATCCGTTGAAGGATGTTATCCGTTGAAGCTTTCATCCGTTGATGCACTCATCCATTGAAGGATGTTATCCATTGATGACTTTATCCGTTGAAGCTTTAGAGACATCCGTTGAAGCTTAGCTTCTCATCCGTTGAAGGTCTTTAAGTCATCCGTTGATACCACTTCACTTATACAAAATTACAAGGCATGAAGTATTTACAATTGGCCTTCCTATCTGCATATCATCTAGCAGTCAACATGACTCATAATTTCTCTCAACTTCCAAGAATTACATTTTAAATGCAGAGACTGAAACATGCTACAACACTAGACTTATTTCTAAGTAAAGCTACACCATCAACGGATAGCCAAAGTGGTCTTATCCGTTGAGGCTACAGACACTAAATTTCTACTTAAGTATTTTGTTAAACATATCATCAAACTAATGCACATACACTCCTAACAATCTCCCCCTATTTATGTCTATAAGAATTGTAGGCATAAATTCAGGGTTAACTTGATGATAACAAAACACTTAACAGATATATGAATTGAAACTAAGTAGAAATTTAAAAATGCTGCAAAAGTGTATGTACTAGGAGGTAATTGAAGATTTACAGTGTTTCCAAGGACACTCCTTTAGTCTGAGCAAATCATCTTTTTCTTCTTTGTTCCCTGGTTCTCTTTCCCAGCCTTTTGTCATTTTCCTCAATTTGGAGTTGGAGTTGTCTGAAGAATTCAGCTTCATCTTCAACACTGACATCCAACTTAGATTGCATTTCTTTGAGAGTTTCATTGCTGGCAATCTTGAGTTGGTCTTCAAGTCTGAAAAATCTTCTGACTCCTTTATCATCTCTAAATTCCATCAACCAATGAGGTGATTTGTGAATTTTCATTTCCCTTTCTTGAATGAGTAAAGTCCTGGGTAAAGCATTGGGCTCCCTCCAAGTTTTCCTTATATTGGCTATCTTGTTGAGAATTTCAGTCTTGGCAGTTCTGGTAAAGCCAGAATCCTTTTGTATAGCTGAAAAGACTCTAATCAAGGTAGAGTAGCCTTCATCCAGAATCCTGTGGAGAGGCCATGTTCTTTCCCCAGCTCCTTTATATCTGAACACTAATCTCTCTGGTAGCTGTCTGTAGGCAGCTATTCCCCTTACATCCTCCAGCTCATCCAGATAGAGTTCAATATCTGAAATTTCTTTTATGTCACAGATGTGAACATAATCATCTTTAGAAATGGGTGACTTAGGCTTAGGTTTTTGTTTTTGAGTGAATTTCTTAGAGGTTATGGGAGGTGTAGATTTTGGTTTTCTTTTCTGTTTCTTTGGTAGAGGAAGAGTGGTTAGAAAGGTAGGCAATTTGATAGTGTCCCAATCAATAGGTTCCTCTTTTGGAATGATTGGTTCACCATGGATGTTTATTGTGGGATCAGCAACAAGGGGTTCAGGTATGGAAGGTAGTGGTTTAGATATAGATTTGGTTACTTCAGTGTTATCTCCACTCTTTCTATGTGCCTTGGCCTTTCTTCTGTTTCCCTTCTGCCATTCCTCTCTTTCTTCCACACTCTCACCAAATATACTCCCTAAAACCTCATCTAGGTTTGTAGTCTTGTCTTCACCCCTGACTTCAATCCCTTTTTCTTTTTCAACTAGACTTGACTTTAGCTGTTGTTCAAGCTTTGCTTGTGCTCTTTTGTCAGCCTTTAATTGCTTGGCTTCTTCCTTCTTGGCTATTGAGAATTTGGGATGTCCTTGCATCACACATATGCTCTTTCCCTCTCTAATGATAATAGCTCTATTTCTCCTTACAGCCTCATCCATGGTCTTTTTGAGATAAGCAATACTCCTGCCTAAAATCTTGTTCTCATCATCTTTTGGAGGAGGAAAGTCCACTTCTTTTAAAGGATTCTTTGTTGAGTTCTTATTGGATCTTTCATTAGGCTTGAGAATTATAGCTTGTAGTTCTTTGAAAGAAGCTTCTCCATCCTTATGACTTCCTACTGGCATGAGCTCCATGTTGATTGGTTCAATTTTTGTGCTGTATTTCACAGATGTTGATTTGTCTTGTGTAGAACCAAACAACAGTTGCAACCTTTCATCAATTCTCCTCCTTTGCTCTTTCACTTGAATTTCAGCTGCTGCTAGCTGAATCAAATCAATTCCATCAGGCTTGCCCTTGATTTGAATGATTGGAGAAGTAGTGATGGCAGGAACTAGCACTTTAGATATGTTGACTTTTGTAGATGGCTCTCCTTCCCCTTCCCTTTTACTCTCCCCCTTTTTGTTATCATCAAGGAGAGGGGTCAAGCCTTGTGCTTTTGCCAGCTTCATTAGGAGACTGGTTTGAGATTGTTGATTGTGAAGAATGGTGGCCACAGAATCTTCAATAGCTTGAACTCTGTCTTCTAACTTGGCCAACCGTTTTTCAGTAACAGATTCTTTCTTCAATCTCAACACCAAGTCCTGCAATGTACCATAGGGCATGACTGAATCCAATTTTTCTGAAGTATAGGTTTTCAAGTCAGCAATATCCTTCCTGAGATCATCCATACTCAGATTCTGCTTCACTTGCTGCAGCTTCATGAGATGCAGTGAGTCCAGGTGAGCTTGAAGGATAGCCTTGATACTTGCATGTGAAGTATTCTGAATGGCCTGTTGAATAGTGTTGATTTGTTTGACTAAAGAGACATTGAATTCCCCTGATCTATACTCCTTAGTCAAGGCCCATTCAGGTAGATTTGGAATTGAACTAGGGCCTTCATCTCCCCCTAAGTTCATGCTTCCATCAAAAGAAATAGAGTCATCATCATCAGAATTTGCTCCAAATTCCTCAGATGGCTCACCAGCTGTAGAAGGCATTTTGTTAATGGCAGCTTTATCCCTTTGAAGAGATTCTGTTGTGTGCACTAGATGTAGTGACCTTGCTGCCTCCTCATTGCCCTGAGCAGCCAACAGTTGATAGGTTGTCACAGGATGAGTAAAAGTGTCAGCATCCAAGGAAATGTTATCAATTACAGCTTTGTAATGTTGCTGAAATTGTCTTTCCTTTTCAGCATCATCCACAATCATTGACTCATTAGCAATGGCTGGTTCCACCCTTGTATCTACTGTACCTGCTTTTCTCTCTTTTTCTCTATGTTCTTACATCAGGGGCTCCCCCTGGCTCACACATCTCACTCCCTCACCTTCACCTACTAAGGTGGTACTCCACTCACTTACTTTTGCCATGCTGGAAGAAATAGCATGCATTTTTGAGCTCTCAATCTCTCCTTTTGCCTGGGAGCAACCCAGCCTCTCACTCAAATTGTCACTCCCTTCCCTCAATTCTAAGAGTGATTGCACAGTATTCATGTCTTCTACACTTGGAATTAATTCAGTTATTTGTGTAGAGACTGTCAACGGATGTGGAATATCCGTTGAAGATGAAACTGATGTTATCAACGGATAACTGCTGTTAAGCTTATCCGTTGAAGAACAACCACTTGTCAATGGATGAGTGATATCCGTTGAAGAAGGAAAAGAAGTTGAAATTGAAAGTGTTATAACTGTTGAATCTGTGTAGATTGATTTTAGATGTGGTGACACAGATCCTTCAATTATATCTGAAAGAATTTGCGGGTGATCCAACAAATCATCTAAGAGATGATGATCACCTGTATTTGAGTGGGGCTTCTCCCTGAGTTGTAAAGAGGGAGAATCAGGAATTGATGGGAATAACATATCCACATCCAGAGATGGTGATGAAGTGTTTGGTGATTGATGTGTGATTATTGTGAGAGAATGGGGCTGTGACTCCACATTTATTGGAGTCACATCAAACTGAGTTTGAGAAGGCATAGATACAGATGGATGTATCTGTGCAGTGTGTGCACCCTGTGTAGAAGATTGGGTTCTGGCCTTCTTTCTTCTAATAAAGGCTTTTGTTGGTGAGTGTTTGGCTTTAGTGTCCCTCCCTCTTTTGTTATGTGTTCCTGGTTTGGAACTATTTTCAATAGTAACATCCTTTTGGGAGGACGCTACTAGGGATGTGCTAGATACCTTTTCAACCACCACAGCTTTTTGAGAAACTGTGGCTTGGCTAGCTTGGGAAGCACTCAACTTTCCTTCCTTATCCTGGGGGTTTCTTTGATGTTCACCCCTCCCCTCACCACTCACAACCTGTTCACTCACCTCAGGGTTAATAGTTGGTGTTACAACTGTTGTCTTTTGAGAAACAACAGAGGTGGATTTCTTTGTCTTGGATTTTGAAAGTTTAGTTTTGGTGACCTTGGTAGAAATCTGTTGGGGCATCACAGATTTTATGGCCACACTAGAAGATAAAGAAATAGAGAGGTTGGAAGAAGTAGGAGTTGTAGAAGCAATTACCTCACCTACCTGAGGTGCATTCATGATTGGTAAATATACCAATGGCACACTACTGTTAAGATCCATTCTCTTCAAGTCTGCAAGAACTCTTTTCTCTTGTGCCCAGCACTTGAGTTTATTATTCTCATTGATTATGACTAAACCTTCAGCAACATGGTTAGCCAATAACATAAAGAATCTAGCATAATAGATGTTATTAGGTCTATTAGCTTTGTTACCCAATCTAGTACCTAATTCTAGCATCACATAGTTGCTAAAGTTAAAATACCTATCAGAAACAAGCATATAGAGCATATTAACCAGAGATGAAGTTATGGCATCAAAATTACTAATTTTCCCAGAGAAAACCTTTATAAAGGCATCCCCAAGGAAACTCCATTCTTTCCTAAGGCCTTTTCTTCTAATACTCCCTAAATTAGCAGAGTTAAGAGAATAACCTATGGAATCTAACATGCTGGATACATCACTATCAGTGTGTGGTGTTATGGCATTGTTCTCAGGCAATTTAAAACATGCTTGTAAATCATCACAGTTAATACAGTGAGTTTTACCTTTGAGAGTGAAGGAGATAGTCATATCCATGGAGTTGAACTCAGCAGTTGTCCAAATCTCCTCAACTACTTCACAGAAAATTGTTGGGGCTTCCAGCATTGCATAGCTAAGTTTACAGTTTTTGATGAAGTCCATCATTTTGTGATAGTCTGAGTGGGCTTCATTCTTTTCTACCAAAGCTATGAAATTGTTCTTTTCATAGATGAACCCAGATTGAGACATAATCTTCACGACTGGTGCCATTTTTGTGAGTAGAAATTGCAGAGAATAACTTGAAGTTTTTGCAGAGAGAAAATGGTAAATGCTTGAAATTTCAAGAAAGCGTAAAGTAAAAATGAACAATCAGAAGGACTTATATGCTTTCTCAATTTAATAAACAAAAATATAAAAGAAAGATTTATCAATAAATATGCGTTAGTGAATTTCAGCCGTTTAAGAATAAACTGTAAGTATTCTAAAAACTACCTTTAAAACCAATACATACAGATGTATGTATGAGTATCAACGGTTAAGAGAATAGAATCAACGGCTGTTAAACACCTGAATCGATTGATGTGACATTTCAACGGATAAGGCAAATTATCATCCGTTGAAAAGTACTTCAGTTTTATCCGTTGACGGATAAAAATTCCAGAAATGTATTTGTCTTTCAACGGATAATGACTATCCGTTGATAGAGCAATTTTGACTTTCAACGGATAGGGAACATCCGTTGATGAAATAAACTATGTTAAAAGTCAAATTTGTTCTTAGCAACTAATATATTTCAGGCTTCAATTCAAATTGCAATAAAGACATGAATTTTAAGAGTAATTAAGCATACCTAGCTCACTTACCAATCTAGTGAATGTTGATTCATCAAGTGGCTTGGTAAATATGTCAGCAATTTGTTGTTCACTTGGAACAAAATGTAGTTCCACTGTACCATTCATGACATGCTCCCTAATGAAGTGGTACTTGATATCAATGTGCTTGGTCCTTGAGTGCTGCACAGGATTCTCTGTAATGGCTATGGCACTTGTGTTGTCACAAAAGATAGGAATTCTATCAACATGAAGTCCATAGTCAAGGAGTTGGTTCCTCATCCATAACACTTGAGAACAGCAACTTCCAGCAGCAATGTATTCAGCCTCAGCTGTAGAAGTAGAGACTGAATTTTGCTTTTTGCTAAACCATGATACAAGCTTGTTTCCCAGGAATTGGCAGGAGCCTGTTGTACTTTTCCTATCTATTTTGCAACCTGCATAGTCTGCATCTGAATAACCAATTAGATCAAAGCCAGATTCTCTAGGATACCAAATACCTAAATTTGGTGTACCCTTGAGATATCTGAAAATCCTTTTGATAGCAATTAAGTGAGACTCCCTAGGATCAGCTTGGAATCTAGCACATAGACATGTAGCAAACATTATATCTGGTCTGCTAGCAGTTAAATATAAAAGTGAACCAACCATGCCTCTATAACTTGTAATATCCACAGACCTTTCAGTCTTATTTAATTCAAGTTTGGTGGCAGTGGCCATGGGAGTTTTTGCAGATGAACATTCCATTAAGTCAAACTTCTTTAAAAGATCATAAATATATTTAGTTTGACTAATGAAAATTCCATCACTAACTTGTTTAACTTGTAAACCAAGAAAATAGGTTAGTTCTCCCATTAGGCTCATTTCATAATTACTTTGCATTAGCTTAGCAAACTTTTTGCAAAGTTTATCATCTACAGAGCCAAATATTATGTCATCTACATAAATTTGAACAAGTATACTAGAGCCATTAACATCCCTAAAGAAGAGAGTTTTATCAACAGTACCTCTAGTGAAGTGATTCTCCAAAAGAAATTTTGATAAGGTTTCATACCAGGCTCTAGGTGCTTGCTTCAGTCCATAGAGTGCTTTCAATAGATAATACACATAGTCTGGAAAATTTGGATCTTCAAATCCTGGAGGTTGACTTACATAGACTTCTTCTTCTAATTTCCCATTTAGAAATGCACTCTTGACATCCATTTGATAGACTTTGAAATTGGCATGGGCTGCATGGGCTAGAAATATTCTGATGGCTTCAAGTCTTGCAACAGGAGCATATGTTTCATCAAAATCTATTCCCTCTTGCTGAGAATAGCCTTTAGCAACCAGTCTGGCTTTATTCCTTATGATAATGCCATTTTCATCCATCTTGTTTCTGAATACCCACTTTGTGTCAATAGGACTCTTGTTCTTTGGTTTGGGTACCAGCTTCCATACTTGGTTTCTCTCAAATTGGTTCAGCTCTTCCTGCATAGCTAATATCCAATCTGGATCCAATAGAGCTTCTTCCACTTTCTTAGGTTCCTCCTGAGACAGAAAACTACTATACAGACATTCATCTTGAGTGGCTTTTCTTGTTTGCACTTTAGATGATGCATCACCAATGATCAGTTCAAAGGGATGATTCTTGGTCCATTTCCTTTGTGGTGGAAGATGTGCTCTAGATGAGGTGGCCTCAGTATTGTCATGATGTGAGACAGAGTGTTGACTAGTTGAAACTCCCCCTGAGTTGTTGGTCCTTTGCAGGGAACTTGGAGTTCTATCAACTGATGATGTAAATCGATTATCCGTTGATGAACTATGATCAACGGATGCTTCATTTTGTACTTCAACGGATGATGCACTATGTCTTTCAACGGATACTGCATTATCCAAGGGCATGTTTTGAATCCCTTTTGAAGTGTCATCTCCATCAGTCTCCTCTTCACTATCATCACAATATGTCTCAATGTTGTCAATTTTGAGTCTCTCATTATGTCCCTCATCTGTTAGTCCATCAATCTTTTTATCATCAAACACAACATGCACAGATTCCATAACAATGTTGGTTCTTAGATTGTAGACCCTATAAGATTTTCCAGCTGAGTAACCAACAAATATCCCTTCATCAGCCTTTGCATCAAACTTTCCTTTATGGTCAGATTGATTCCTCAGTATAAAGCATTTACATCCAAAGACATGAAGAAAGTTTAGAGTTGGTTTTCTTCTCTTGAACAACTGATAAGGAGTCATGCCTTTAGCTTGATTGATCAAAGAAATATTCTGAGTGAAGCAGGCACAATTAACAGCTTCAGCCCAGAAATATGTTGGTAACTTTGATTCTTCAAGCATTGTTCTGGCAGCTTCAATTAAAGATCTGTTCTTTCTTTCAACAACCCTATTTTGCTGAGGTGTTCTTAGAGCTGAGAACTCATGCATGATTCCATTTTCTTCACAGAACAGCCTTAATGTCAAATTCTTGAACTCAGTTCCATTGTCACTCCTGATATTTCTAACCTTCAAGTCAGGATGATTGTTGACTTGCCTGATGTGATTGATAATGATTTCACTTGTTTCATCCTTTGATCCAAGAAAATAGACCCATGAGAACTTTGAGAAATCATCTACAATCACTAAGCAATATCTTTTTCTTGCAATAGACAATACATTGACTGGTCCAAACAAATCCATATGTAGCAGCTGTAATGGTTCATCAATTGTTGTTTCAAGCTTCTTTTTGAATGATGCTTTCCTTTGTTTGCCTTTCTGACAAGCATCACACAAACCATCCCTTGAGAATTCAACTAGAGGGATTCCTCTAACTAAGTCCTTTTTGACTAGATCATTCATTGTCTTGAAATTCAAGTGAGATAGCTTCTTGTGCCATAGCCAACTTTCAACTGTGCTTGCTTTGCTGAAGAGACAAGTAATGGATTCTGCATCTGTAGAGTTGAAGTCAGCTATGTACACATTTCCTTTTCTAACTCCAGTTAGAACCACTTTGTTGTCTTTCTTACTAGTGACAACACAGGCTTCAGAATTGAAGGAAACTGTATTCCCTCTATCACATAGTTGACTGATGCTCAGTAAATTGTGCTTGAGACCATCAACTAATGCAACTTCATTAATGATTACATTCCTTGTTGAAATCAAGCCATATCCCATAGTAAACCCTTTGCTGTCATCTCCAAAGGTTATGCTAGGGCCAGCTCTCTCCTTGAACTCTGTGAGCAGGGAGAAATCTCCTGTCATGTGTCTTGAACAACCACTGTCCAAGTACCATAGATTTCTTCCATTTCCCTGCACACCATAAAATCAATCAATTTGATTTTGGTACCCAAGTTTCCTTGGGTCCATTCTTGTTAGCCTTTCTCCTAGACTTCATTCCTCCTGCATCTTTAGACTTAGGTAAGTTTGAGTCAACCTTGGTCTTAGATGTAGTTGGTTGAGGTGTAGGGTTAGTCACAGAATCATTTAGCACATTTGTAAAATTATTAGGCATTGATTGTGCAAACATGTCATTCCACATGGGCATATTGTATGGCATTTGAGGCATACTAAATGCAGCAAGATAAGGATTGTTAAAATATGGCATGTTTACAAAATGTGCATAAGGATTTTGTTGAGACATAACAGGCATAGCATGCAAAGGTGATGCAGACATATTAGGCATAGAAGAGGGTACAGTTATGGGAGTCTTCTTAATGGATTTACAATTAGCAGATAGATGATTAACACTACTACAATGCACACAGCTTTTTCTAGGAGCATACCTATCAGGTGTGTAATTGTTGTGTTTATTAACTCCTACCTTCCCATTTCTGTTGGATTTTCTTTTAGATTCCTTTTTATCCTCAACCATCTTGAGCCTATTATTTAACTGTTCTAAGGTCATGTGCCCTACATTCACCTTACTGACATCTTTGGATGTGCTTGCTTCTTCTTTGACAAAGTTCTTTGAAGTTGAACCAAACTTTTTGTTGAGTTTCTTTAGATTCTCTCTTTTAGAAACATCTGCCTGTTTTGATTGAGGAACCTTCAACGGATGCTCCTTTTCTTCCTTCAACGGATAACTTTCATCATCCGTTGATTCCACATCCGTTGACAGCCCATCAATTAATTCCAGTTTCTTTTTATTTTTGTCCCAGGCAGTTTCACAGAATGATTCAATTCCTTGGACCTTAGCAATTTGAGCACTTACATCCCTAGATGTCTTCCAGGCTTTAATCACCTCTTGCTCTTTCTCTAATTGATTGGAAAGTATTTCTACTTTCTTAACAGATTCAGCTAGTTCATTTTCAACAGATATACAATGCAACTTTGTTTTCTCTAGGTCAATCATCTTATCTTCTAACAAAGCATTTCTATTACTTAAAAACAGATTGTTCTCTCTAATCCTACTATTTTCTTTAGCAAGAGATTTAAGAGACACACGCAAATGATACAATTCAGTAGACATGTCATTAAAAGTATCATTGCACTCTTCTTTAGTAAGCTGTGTTAAGTCAGTAGTGATTACCTGATTGCTTGATGAACTAACTTCATTTTCTTCAGAATCAGCCATGAGAGCAAGGTTGACATACTCCACATCTTCATCCTCTTCATCTCCATTAGCTGCCCAGTCCCTTTCTTGAGTAATGAAAGCCCTCTCCTTTTGCTTGAGTAGATCAAAATATTTCTTTTTGTAATCTACTTGTTCAAATTTCTTCTTTTCAGAAGTTGGCTTTCTGCACTCACTTGCAAAGTGTCCACTTATACCACAATTGAAACACTTGAACTTGGATTTGTCCACAGTGTTTTTGTGAGGTTTAGTGGCTCTAGTGTTTTTCTTGAATTTCATCTTTGCAAATCTTCTGGACAGAAATGCAAGATGCTCATCAATACCATCTGAGTCATCTTGGCTGGAGTTGTCTTCATTTTCAGCAACTTGCTCTTTCCCCTTGCTTGATTCCTGATTTCTTATACCATCTTTGGAGTTTGATGTAGATCTTGCAGTTTCTTGTCTACATTTCCTCTCATCTTCAGCTACCAATGCAACTGAATTTCCTTTCTTTCTCCCCTTCTCCAATATCTCATCCTGTTCCAGCTCTAGTTCATAAGTCTTCAAGATTCCATACAATCTTTCAAGAGTGAAGTCCTTATAATCTTGAGAGTTTCTTAAGGAGACAGTCATGGGTTTCCATTCCTTTGGCAAGGATCTTAAAAATTTAAGATTTGAATCCTTCACCTGGTACACTCTTCCATACAGCTTCAGTCCATTCAACAGCTTTTGGAACCTATTGAATGTTTCATTTAAAGATTCATTTTCTTCAAAATGAAAGTATTCATACTGTTGAATGAGAAGCTGCATTTTGTTTTCTTTCACTTGTTCTGTACCTTCACACAGTAGTTGAACTGTGTCCCAAACCTCTTTGGCAGTTGTGCAATTTATCACATTATCAAACATATCCATGTTAAGACCATTAAACAAAATGTTCATAGCCTTCTTATCCTTGTGGACTTCTTCTGTGTCTTCCATTGTCCATTCTGCTCTAGGTTTTGGAATGGATTGACCAACAGCAACTGTGGCTGTAGCAACTGTTGCTACTTTGTGGGGAATGTGAGGACCATTCTCAATGCAGTTTACATAACCTTCATCTTGGGAGAGTAGATGAAGGTGCATTTTCACCTTCCAATGGTGATAACTGTCTTTGTCAAGAACTGGGATCTTTACTCCAATATCCTTCTTACTCATCTTTGTTAGATTCCAAGATCTTTAAACTCTTTGTATGTCAAGAGCCTGCTCTGATACCAATTGTTATTCCTAGTGGACTAACAATGAGATTTACAGAAGGGGGGTTGAATGTAAATCTCAAAACTTTTTCAAGTTTTGAGCAGTTTATGAAAGTTGTGTGTTCAAGAAGAACAAGTGTGTGAATTGCTTTAAGCTAATACAGACAGATATATATTCAAGCACAAATGTAAAGAACACAACAGACCTTAAAAACTTTTCTGGTGGATTTGTTGTTCCACCAGAGATGGTATTTTAGAAAATCTGTGATTAAACAATGTTGATCACAGCTGCATCCTAGTACAAACTAGATGAATTTTCTCTCAATATTTTTCTAAACAGCTCTGGAAAATCTCTCTTCTAATTACTAGCTTCTACTTGGTTTATATATTACCAAGTGTACAAGTGAAGAACAATATAAAATACAGTAATAAAATAAGATCTTCACTTGCTTCTTTTCCTGTTCACTCCAGTACTTTGTTGACTATTGCATCTTTGTACTAAAGAAGAACGGCTGCTTTTTCTGTTGTTCCTGAAATTCGGCTACCACATCTCAGTTGTCTCTATCAACCCATGTGCCTTTGTTTGAAGGTACAACTACCCCTTATCAACGGCTAATCATCAGAACATCCGTTGAAGCTTTCATCCGTTGATGTACTCATCCGTTGAAGGATGTTATCCGTTGAAGCTTTCATCCGTTGATGCACTCATCCGTTGAAGGATGTTATCCATTGATGACTTTATCCGTTGAAGCTTTAGAGACATCCGTTGAAGCTTAGCTTCTCATCCGTTGAAGGTCTTTAAGTCATCCGTTGATACCACTTCACTTATACAAAATTACAAGGCATGAAGTATTTACAATTGGCCTTCCTATCTGCATATCATCTAGCAGTCAACATGACTCATAGTTTCTCTCAACTTCCAAGAATTACATTTTAAATGCAGAGACTGAAACATGCTACAACACTAGACTTATTTCTAAGTAAAGCTACACCATCAACGGATAGCCAAAGTGGTCTTATCCGTTGAGGCTACAGACACTAAATTTCTACTTAAGTATTTTGTTAAACATATCATCAAACTAATGCACATACACTCCTAACAAACACAGTCTGCACTTCAATCAATAACAAATGCTAGCACCAAGAAGCCTCTGCAAGCACATCTTGTATCTCTCCAACTACAGCAAATTTCAGGCTACCAACAAAGTCAAAATGTCTCCCTCATCAAAAATGAAGTTGATCAGCTTAAGAAAGACATCTCTGACAAGTTGGAAGCTAGACTTCCAGAGACAACAATGACAGACATCAAAAGACAGCTCAGGAAAAATTATGATCTTGCAACCAAGGTGGATTTCTTGGACAAAAGAATGGTTGAACAAGAACTTTGATGACATGGAGATGATAAAGTTATTGGTGAGATACTTGAATAATGCAGAAGCCCACTTGCCCAAAATTTAAATCAGCAAGGATGATTTGGATGATGATGAGCAGAAAAAAGATGATCAATAACCTTCTGGCTCAAATCCAAGTCAATCCAGTAAGCCATCTAGCAACAAGGGTGGAGAGAAAAAGAAGGAGGATGATAAGAAAGATGAAGAGAATAAGAGAAGAAGTGAGAGGAGGAGCAAAAAGAATCATGATAGCTCAGAAATACAAGCCCTAAAAATCCAAACAGTCATAGCTCAACCTTTATCTCAACCTTCAAAAACAACCATCTCAAACATTATATCCTCCCAAACTCCAAAGCCTAAATTTTTTTACAAACAAACTGCAAATTCATTCCTAAAAATTCCAAACACCACAAGCCAAACAACTCTCAAGAAAATCTCAACCCTACCTTTAACCAAGCCTTCACTAAAAGTCAATCTTAAATCTGTTGGAAGAAAAACTAAGAAAGTCAAGTCTTCTGAAAAAGTTGAAGTCACTGAAAAAGCCATCTGGAACTGTTTCAAGCAATCTGACTTTCTACCTTTAAATTGGTGCATCTCAGATGCAGATCATTTTCAACAACTTGCTGAGGAAATAGTCAGAGTCTGGGTTGTATCTCTTAGGGAAGTTAGAATTTTCTATGAAGATGGTTCTTTCACCTTTCTTGGCAGTGATCTAATGGATTCTCTCTCTCCCACAGAAATTAAGAGAATAATAAGTTTGCTAAAGGATAAGGATACTGCCACAAGGGCATGGAGATCAGTTATAGCTGAGAGGTTGATTGAAAGGGAAAAAATAAGAAAAAGGAATGAAGTGAAGTTGAAGATAGAAGGAGTAAGTATGATGAAGAAATTGAGATGTTTATAAAAAGATCAGAAGAGCTCAAGGCAAAAGGAATGAGCAGAATCTCTAAGGATGGGAAATTTCTAAACATCAAAGTTGGTGGATTCTCAAGATTTATAATAGATCTGCTAGACAGTGGTTATCCCAAGATAGCAAGACAAAAACTTGTATAAGCTCTAAGTGGAACACCTATTATAGAAGAATTGGAAATTCTTGATCACTTGAAGGATGTTCTTAGGGAAGAAGCAGATACAAAAATTATCTTTACCTGATGCTTGTAACCATTGAACTTTGTAAATCTCATGTTGTACAAAAGTTATAATTATATCAAGCTTTGTGTATTAATTTTATTTTCCATCATTTTAAACTTGGGGTTAGTCTTGTTAACAGACATGAATTTGTGTTAAGCAATCTTCTCACAAATTGGGGGAGATTGTTGTGCAAGACATGCCTGTACTTTAACAAAACTAAGACAACTTGGCAACCCTAAGTAAGTTGTATTGTTATCTTAATTTGTATTTTGTACTTGTAATATTTAAAGTCTATAAAAATGTCAAAGGAGCAGACTGGAGTCTTTTTCTATAAACAGTGTCAAGCCTAAGAATTCTATTTAGAAGAAGATCAAGAAGATCATGCCTCGGAATAATTATGAAGAAGCTTGGAGTTGAATAAATCTGTTTTAGGAAAAATACTCTAAGTCAAGATCTCTACAAGTCTCAGGTTCAGTATTATAGAGAAGTCACTCGAGAACTCCAAATGACTTATCGAGAAGTCAGGAAAGGTACTAGAGAACTCACAGAGATATCGACAAGCGAAATTGAAGAAATGAAGATTGGATATATCGACAAGTCATTTCTTCACTAGAGAACTCAAAGTTATCGACATGTCAACATTCATTAGAGAACTCTGAGTTATCGATAAGTCAAATTCCACTAGAGAACTCAGAGATATCGATAAGCCAAAATTCACTAGAGAACTCTGAGTTATCGACAAGTCAAATTTGACTAGAGAACTTTGATTTATCGAAAAGTCAATAAGCCACTAGAGAACTCAGAGATATTGATAAGTCAAAGTGAAGATATGAAGACTAGAGATCTCTACAAGCCAAATTCTCTTATAGAGAACTCAGAGACCTCTACAAGTCAAATTTGCTATGGGATATTAAATATCTCGATAAGCCAATATACTTATCGAGATGTCAAGTTCTCTAAAGACCAAATGGAGATCTCGAGGTAAAATCTCAGAGTATAAAATTGTAGATCAGTTCAATATCCAAGATTAACAATCAACAAACAATCCAAACAGCTGGACTGACAAGTTTACAAAAAGCAGCTTGAAGGATGTGCAAGATCAATGGTAAAGATTAACTGACAAAGGAAGATCAAAGTAAACACGGGATGCTAAGATGAAGCCAAAAATAAAAGATATAATTTTCTATAAATGAAAATGACAAGTGACTGTTTACTAAAGCTAATAGCATGTCTTATTGTACACTGTGTAAACCGGCAGTTAACTGAATTATAAAGTTAGCATTGGTCCTTCAGTCAGTTATAACAATTTAGATAGAAAATCTAGTAACACTCTTAAGAAGAAGCTAAGCTATTTATCAACAAAGAGCCTAGAAATTTTATAGCAAAACATTCTTAATTTTAATATAAAATTAAGTGAGTTTTGAAAATCTGTGTTCTTTATTGTTGCAAGTTTAATTTCTGCATGAACACACTTTTACTACAAGATTTAATTTACTTTGTTCAACCATAAAAGATTCAAGAAAAGTTTAAAAATAGTAAAACACATTCACCCCCTGTGTGTAATTCATTACCTAACAGACTTGATTCTCGAAAATGCCATAAATACAAAAACCTAGGGGATGAATATTATATGATTTAGTAAACTTCGTAAATTATCTAATTTAATTTACACTCAATTATTTTAGACAAAATAATCAAAATCTACTAATCAGAATGCTTCCCGCAATTTTGTAGTGCAAAAAATAAAATATATCTATAAATTATTTAGGTGTCTGTACAATTTAAATTGGTAACAGAGTATAAATTTAGGAGGGATTATGGAATCGTGGTGCTAATTGACGACGAGAATAACGTAGATAGTGCATTATGGGATCGAAAGAGATTGTATGGAAGAACGAATTGTAATTAAGATAGACAGTAAAATTATCTTCTTTTTTCGAGTGGGTTGTTTTGTGACATATAATGTGCATAGCCCTTATTTATAGAAATAAATCCAAACGTAATTTATGAAGAATAAAAAACCTCTGTGAGTAAGATTTCTCACTCCCAAAGCCATAAGATTGGGGCCATCGCGGGTACCAACTATAGCGAAATCATCACGGGCCTTAGAAGTCCGACTAATTTCTCGAAATGCAGTGGCCAAATCTTTTACTCGAGATTATTGGAGTTAACGCCGACCTTGAATCACAGAGAATATATAGTTAATCAAAGGCTTAGCACTTCGATTATAGGCCTATTAGCAAGGATGGGGTTAACTGCTTAACATTTCTAAAAAATTATAGGTAAACAATATTAAAAATGAAAAAAAAAATTATTGAACAATATTTAACTCAGAGATAATTTAATTTTAGGGAAAATTAATTCTAACGTTCCTGAATTATAGGCACTTTTTTCAAGGTCTCTGACCTATCCAATTTTTGAATTTTTTTTCATCGCGGTCCCTCAATTAAATTTTAAGTAATGCCGTTATTTTTTTATGATGTGGCATCTTATAAAAAATATAAAAAAAATGTGTATTTAGCTCTCAGGAATATTCTTAAAATTTCAGAGAATCGAAGACAACTTTGAAGGTGTATCTAGTATCCAAAATCGAAAATCGGGTAACCAAATTGCTCATTTTTCAAACTCATATCCATCTACACAATCAAATTTTAGTTTGGGTAATTTTTGAATTTTGACTTGAATATTAATTTTGATTCGAATAGCTTTTCAGTGATTTTAATGATGTTGATTGATAGATCGTGCGGTTGTGAACATGTTCATATAATTTTTGTGATTTTTGGTGTTCGAATTAGCGTCGTTAGAAAATTTTAATGTCGTTGGTGTTCTTCTTTTCTCCGACATGATTTGATGTTATTTAGAATTATAAGTTAGCCTAATATACTCATATGATGTTATCTATGTATCACATTAATTGAATTTTGGGTCGATTTTGGTATATCAAAAAATTCGAGCTCATCAGATTTTTTGTTGGGTGTTGGCCGGAATTTAGAGTTACACCGGCTAGAAATCGGGTTTCCAAGATTCCGGTAGGATGTTCTTTACTTTCCTAGCGAAATTCTTTGATCTTCGAAACTCAAATTTCAACTTTTAAAACTGTTTTAAACCCAAAAATATAATGATGTTATTTCAAATTTAACGAAAAAAATTGAAAAATTGAATAACTTATAAATTTACATTTATAGTTAAGGGGCCCCAAAATTGTATATTGTTCGGGGATTTTAGAAGGGCGAGTTATTGCGTGAGCCCGTAGGATTTATCTAGTGCGCAACTGAATGATAGCGGATGCGGGAAATGATATGACAAAATACCACTTTTTGAAACTGTTGGCCAAAAATATAAGTCTAATACGTATTTAAGAAATGGGTAACCTAATACGCATTTGATAAATGGATATCATGTAAAAAATTTAAAAAAAATGAATTATTTTTTAAAAAAAATCAGTAAATGAGACAAGCATTACCAGAATGTGTATCACAACTTTTAAAGTCGTGGTAATGTGTATCATTATTTTATATTTTTTTGATTTTTAAAAAAAATCTTTTTTGAATATTTGTTATCTATTTCTAAAATATGTATTACTAATACTCAGATTATAAATATATATTAGAGTGGTATTTTTTTGACCAAAAATTTTCAAAAGTGAAATTATTGTCACATAATCTAAAAAAAGTGATATTTTTATTATTTTTTCGCCAAGAATTAATTTAACCTTTATCTTATAAAATATTTGAAGTCAAAATTGAGATGATCGTTGAAATAAATTACCGGCCAAACTCAAATATCAAAACTCAGACGCATCCCAAATTTACAAATTACCGGCAAAAATAAAGACACCACCCACCGACCCTTGTTGAAAATAAATATCTTGGTGTTAGAAATATATAAATACACACCATCCCCCCGATTAAGATTAAGCTGGTTGATAATTATATTTGCATACAAACATCCCCGAAACATCGTTGATTTTGCTTTTGGATCGGTTTTGCATACGCATGAACTGTTTGATCAACCTGGGTTTTAATTTTTATTTCTTCAACACCAACAATTATAATTTTAATAAATTGTTGTTGTTGTTATTATTGTTAAGTGATTTTAAACCTTTTTTTAATCTTTCCTCAATCTTGCTTTCATCATGGCTTCAAGGACTGATCGTCAATTAAATCGAGGTTTGTCTTCTTCTTTTTCATATATTTTATGTATTTTTGTGATTTTTGTGTGATTTTTGTTCAGCTTATACAGTTCCTTGGGTAAAGATCGTAGCTTTATAGTTTCTTGGGTAGAGAAGTAAAGATTGTAGCTTTTTGTATAGAATGTTGTTGAGATATATTTTAATTTAAGTGGTTTATGTTATATATGGATTATATGTGTTGGTTTAGCTCAAATGATGCAGTATGTACTGTTTTACACTTTGTTTGTCTAGAGAAGTGTGTTTAAGTACCAAACAGAACACCGTTCTCCGATTCTAATTTGAACCTGACCCTGTATAAAAATGTATATATTGCAAAAGATTAAAGAATTCTGATTAAAGATATGGACTAGATGTCGGTGTACAATGTACCATAGGTTTCTCATATGTTCATGAACAATTGAACATGTTCTTGATTTGGAAAAGTTTGTGTTATGCCTATTTTTGAAGTATTAGCGATTGACAATCGTTATATTTTTTACTTGTAGCTCTTTGCTATTCAAGTACTGAAGGCAGGAGTACAGCCTCGCCATCTGTTATCATCATAGGCGCTGGAATGGCAGGAATTGCAGCTGCTCGAGCTCTCCATGATGCTTCATTTCAGGTACTTAGCCAGTTCACCCTAAATAAGGGTAGGCGATGCTGGCAAAAATTCCTATGGTTCAATGCTGGGGTTCATATATATTGGCATGATTACTTAGATACTTGTCACCACTATAACTGTATCTAGTGCTTTTAGTAAAGATTTTCTTCTATACTAAACACTTAAAGACTTGTACATAATACTGCTGCAAGTGAACTGCTTTCTTTTTACTTAACATTCATGGCACTAGTGGAGTTATTGATATAACATATCTTTATTTTTCTTCAGGTTGTACTTTTGGAATCACGGGAAAGAATTGGTGGTCGAGTTTGCACTGACTACTCATTTGGATTTCCTGTTGACTTAGGTGCTTCATGGTAATAGAGAGTTGGGAAATTCTTCTTTTTAAATGCAAAATACTACCATATAATATCTGCATCCTAAGTTTTTGACAACTGCTTTTAGGTTGCATGGTGTGTGTGAGGAGAATCCCTTGGCACCTATTATTGGAAGATTAGGACTACCTCTATATCGTACAAGCGGAGATAACTCTGTATTATATGACCATGATTTGGAAAGGTAACAACAGTTTTGCTGTTGGTAATTTACACCAAGTTTCAAGTAGATATTTAAGTGTTGTTCATGTCAATTTAAGTCGGGTTTAAACATTTGTTCCAAAAGCGGACCTCCCAGAAACCCTAAGATACCCGACCAACGGGTAGTGGTACCCGGCTTCATTTTGTCTGTTCTTTAGTTTTTGTTTGGGTTATGGACATTAAGTTATTTTCTTGTTGTGAAGGTGGTGTATCTTATTATGGATCATCTTTTTTACCTTTAACAACCTTTTGTACAAATTTAAAGGGTATATGCAAAACACATGAGCGATGTTTCATCATACTCTTTTACATTTTCAGCTATGCTCTGTTTGACATGGATGGAAATAAGGTTCCTCAAGATTTAGTCACAAAGGTCGGCGAGGCTTTTGAGAGCATTTTGGAAGAGGCATGTCTTTTCTGTTGGTTTTGTTGTCTAATGCATTTTTGTAACTTTTTAATGCATATATATAACTTCGGTGTTCTAAAGTTGATATTCTTTAAGCAGGCAAATCAAGTACGAGCAGAAAACAGTAAGGACATGTCAGTATCCCGTGCAATATCAATTGTGTTCAAGAGACGCCCTGACTTAAGGTTTTACATGTGTTACAATAATTTATTTTTCTATTCTTTTATTTTTTTAATCTTTGGAATATAAGGATAGTCTTGTTGCAGGCTTGACGGACTGCCTCATAAGGTGTTGCAGTGGTACCTATGTAGAATGGAAGGTTGGTTCGCTGCAGATGCTGATACCATATCACTCAAATGTTGGGATGAGGCAAGCATTTTTTTAGCTCGTTTATTTTCAATTTTTAATTCTTTTCTTCTTTCTTTTTAATGCTATAACATGTGCGAAAATTGTGAATGCAAATGTAAACTCTTTAATTCATTCCCATTATATGTGTTCCCACTGAATGCAAATGTCATGTTGACATGTTTAAACTCTTTTATTCATTCCCATTGGAGACGCTTTTGTACATTCTTCAAGGCGGATAGAGCTCCACCCACTCTGATGAGATAATACTTCATCTCCATTTATGTTGCTAAACATATTTCTTTTTTTTTCTTGTTGATTGGTATTTCAGCACTAAAATATCTTATATTTTAATAGCATTATATGTCAGCTGCAAGACATCATGTTATCTTATTTTGCTTGTTCCCATACTTAGGAAGAGCTTCTTCCAGGTGGGCATGGGCTTATGGTCCGTGGTTATTTCCCTGTTATAAATACACTTGCTAAAGGCCTTGATATACGCTTGGGTCACAGGTAATAATAGTTAATTACTGCAGTGACTTCTATTATGTAGCTACGTGTGATCATGCGACTTACATTCAGTTCTTTTTGGTATTCTTCAAGGGTTAAAAATATAGTTAGACGAAACAATGGTGTGAAGGTAACTGTTGAAGATGGGAGAACATTCATTGCTGATGCTGCTATTGTTGCAGTCCCTCTTGGTGTTTTGAAATCAAATTGCATCAAGTTTGAGCCAAGACTGCCTGAGTGGAAGGAAACAGCAATTGCGAACCTTGGGGTAGGAGTTGAAAACAAGATAATATTGCATTTTAAAGAGGTATTTTGGCCAAATGTGGAGTTTCTGGGAGTGGTTGCAGAGACATCTTATGAATGCAGCTACTTCTTGAATCTTCACAAGGCTACTGGTCATGCAGTTCTTGTGTATATGCCTGCAGGACAGCTGGCCCGTGACATCGAGAAAATGTCAGATGAGGCTGCAGCTGATTTTGCTTTTACCCAACTTAAAAAGATCCTTCCAGATGCATCTAATCCAGTAAGTTCTGCTCCTCTTAATCTTCTGGTGTGCTTTGTTCAATTTAGCTTGAATAATGGTCTACTCCGTATAGCATGTATATTCCCACATTATGTCCTATTCTGACCATTACTTTACAACTTTCCCCCACCAACACCAATGTGCAGATTCAGTATCTTGTTTCTCATTGGGGCACAGACGTGAACTCACTTGGATCCTATAGCTATGATGTAGTAGGAAATTCCCATGATCTATATGAGAGGTTAAGGATCCCTGTAGATAACTTATTCTTTGCTGGGGAAGCTACCAGTATGGATTACCCTGGCTCTGTACATGGTGCATATGCAACTGGGGTATTGGCTGCTGAGGACTGCCGAATGCGTGTTTTGGAAAGGTATGGGGAGGTGGATCTATTCCAGCCAGTCATGGGAGAGGACACCCCAGTGTCTGTTCCACTGTTGATTTCACGAATTTAGTTTTAAGAGTGCATATCTCCGAGTTATTTAGGTAAATGCATATTCTTGTCCTCCGATGCGCCTTATTATCTGTTGCATTGGTTGATGATTGTAATCTAGCTGAAGTGCCTTAGGTACCTCTTAGGTTACTTTATGTACTCTGTATTTGCAAAGAAATTAAATATGTATGATTTGTGACAACGTAGACGTAAGTCAAGGAACTGTGTTGTGCTACGATGTATCCATTAATGTGTCAAGAACAATGTGTCCATAATGCAAACTGCAAGCAGTTAAATATATTTTTTTTGTACAATGAGACTAGAATATACTATTGGTTTTAAAGTCATTTTATCACATTGAAGGAGGATATATGTTTTGATTTACCAGCTGGATTATCGCCCTGACTGGAGGTTCATCTAAGAAGTGTGAACAATGTGACCTTTTTTATTACTTATTGACGTCTTTAAGATATGTGAGGAGATTCTACAAATGAAGGGCTAGTGCAAGTTATAAAATTAACTTCTGTATGTTAGATAAACTTTTCAATCTCTTGCATAAGAAATGATTTTATGTTGAAAAGTCTAGTTTGATTCCGACTTGTGAAATAACTAAACAAACAGGTTCAACAGCTGCATCGTTCAGCATCCCACTAAATACATTCTCAGGTATGTTTAGGAAAATATGCAATAAAAAATCACCTTTCATTTGTCTTAAGGCGTGTGATCATATCCATTATATTACTCTAATTTCCGGTGAGAAGCATTGTTTACTTGTCATGTCTTTTCATATTCAACATATTGGGTTCAGGTAAATTTAAAGGTCAACAAAAACATGACTGAACAATCATGCAGGATGCACATCACCCAGATTGTTCTGCAATAAAACAGTATTAACTCAGAACTTGGAAATGTTAAAATATAAAAACAATATTTAATAAATTCAACATGAGGTCTAGCAGGTAAATCACTGTACAGAGTCCAATTATAAAATGCATAAATGTCAGCTCTGAAGAGTACCAAACTATAAACATGATAGATAACAGCGAATAGATATTGTTTTCACCTCATAGTGAAATGTTAATATTACATGCAAGGAATCTAATATTCTAGCTAAGCAACATATATTCCTAAAAAGACAGTCTCCACATGACAAAAAAATTTGTAATATCACCAGCTAAGTTCCTGAACTTGCCCCCTTGTGAACGAACTTCGTATGTGTATGCTAGCGAATTATTTTTTGCAGGCTCCTCTCTTGAAAAGCCATCTTTTCTCCAACATTCTTTCCTGCTACACTAAAACAAACATCCCATTAATGAAAAGGCAACACTTGATATTTACAACTATTAAATATATGAAGCATTCGTTATTGCACTTTAACAATGTCACAGCTCAACATAATTTTTGGCTATTGTAGTGAAAAGGGTGATAGGACCATTCTACTATATGTATATTATTAATAAACATCACATATGGCATACAGTGGATTATCTTTCTCCGAAGACTTCCCTTTTTTATGTGATAACCCACCTAGAATTTCATCCTCATAACAAGCAGAGTCATCTTGTTCTTCTAATCTGTTGATTCTAATCTGTTGAAAACCCTATATCCATGCTAAACATGTACAAGTTCACAGGCTAATCAAATATTAGATGGACTGAACTGCAAATGGTCGACTCTTTGATAAGGTTGCAAGGGTCATAGAACTTAAGGGCTTGATGACCAAAAAGAAAGAAAAAAGGTGGGATACCTTGTTCAAAATAAGTTATCCTCTAGCAACAAGAAACCCATAAAAGAATCAAGTCAACGCCTAATACAATCACAAAACTAAAATAGACAACAAGTTGTTCACTCAAAATGCAGGTTTGAAGAACTATTCAATTCTACCTCTAATGTTCATAAAATCTAACAGTCCCTTGGGTGAAGAGAGATGAGGGAACAAATTTACCTTACTAAAAGATCAGAAGATGCTGTCGTCAAATTTGCCAAAACCGCTAGACCGGGTTCTATTACTTGAACGATCAGAGCCTCCCAGGTTTCCAAAACCACCTGAACGTCCAGAATCTGAACCAAATCCTCCAAAACCACCCGACCGTCCAGATCCTGATCCACCAAACCCACCGCCTGACCTAGATCCTGATCCACCAAACCCGCCACTTGACCTAGATCCTGATCCTCCAAACCCGCCGCTTGATCGGCCTGAAGACCCACCAAAACCTCCTGAACGGCCATATGACGAGCCTCCAGAACTGCCATAACTACCGCTTCCAAATCCACCACTAGATCGACCATACCCTGAACTACCAAATCGACCACCCTCCCTACTTCCGGATGATCCGAAACGGCTGCCACTACTTCCCATGTCTCTAAACATGTCTCTGGTTCCAGCATCAACTTTAATACTCGATAGCTGATTACAAAGAACATAAATCAGTTAACTAACTTAAAGGATGATAAATATATATATATAAAGAGAGTGAGGGGGGGGGCGAGAGAGAGAGAGAGAGGGAGGAGTGGGGAAAGAGAAAAATGGGTGCAATTAACTATGCATATTTATGTTACCCAACTGTTTTCGCAAAGGAATTTATTTAAAGCAATACCACCCAGAAACACCTCAAGTAACATCAAAATGAATGAATTACAAGAATAAAAAAAATATTTCACCACGCTGATTCCACAAAATAATCACTTGCAGCTATTAGTTCAATAAATTGGAATGATGAAATGCAAACCACAAGGGACATTAATATGGATTCGTCTTACCTCTTGAAAACGGCACCCTACATCCCTTTCAATGCCCTTAACATCCCTAGATTGATTTGATGAATGAATAAGAATTGCTCTTCCTTTCTTCCCAGCACGACCTGTCCGACCAGATCGGTGCACAAAAATCTCTGAAGAATTTGGAAGTTCATAATGAATCACCTGAACAATATTACAGGTCAGGACAAGAAATGATCAAAAACACAATGACTGAATAAACAACACAGGAAGATCTGAACACGGAAAACCTGATAGCTAAATTTTAAGTTATAAAGTTCGGTTCTACCTCAGCAGTTAAGTTCATATATCATTCTCCATTTCTCTGTTACAACTCGTATTCATTCTGCTTAAGCCATGATCTTTTTTCATTCTATTGTCTAAATTTAATGACAGGAGAAGAGCTTGGGGTCATTTGCTTCTCCGTTTTATCATTTCTTAATATTCAAAGAAGACAGCTTTTACATAAATAACATCAAAGATTCAAGATAAACTTAAAAACAAATGCACATTGCATATTCGTACTCACCAAATCAACATTAGGTACATCTAAACCACGAGCAGCAACATCAGTAGCAATTAAAACATTAAATTGTCCATTACGAAAGCCTGAAAGAGTTCTTTCTCTCTGAGCTTGCGTGATGTCTCCATGAAGAGGCTCACATGGAAAGCTCTTCTTCATTGCATATGATAATCTATCAGCGTCACGCTTTGTTTGAGTGAACACAATGCATTTACCCCCTTTGGCGTGTTCCTGAAAACACCAATCAAAAAACAAAGATAAAAGAAGATGTTATAATGTCTTTGGTCTAAAATACAAGGATTAAGAAAAATACAAAATCCGGAGCAGCTATATACTGTATAAAGAAAAAAGCACTGTGATCATACTGTTACTAGTGGTCCGAGTATTCCAGGTTTGTCATGCATATCTGATACAATTGAATATAGTGTGATCCCCTCCGCCAATTTCTGATCATCTTCTCCAACCTGAAATTAAGTTACAATTAGCAAATTTGCAAAAATAAATGTTAAGTGATTGTATTCTGGAACATTTGATGTCTTCGAGATATGTCGACATTAGGAGATGTTCGTTCATCTTGGCACTCACTAGATCAATAGTCAAAGGATTTTTTAGGTACTTCCGTGTAAGTTGAACAATCCATTTTGGCATTGTAGCAGAGAACATCAAGGTCTGACGGTTTAGTGGCAGATGCTTTAAGATTGTTTCAACATCGTCAGCAAACCCAACATTAAGCATTTGATCAGCTTCATCTAAAACCACAAACTGAATCTCTGACAAATTAAGTGCGCCCCTCTTAATCAAATCAATAACACGTCCAGGTGTTCCCACAAGTATATCAACACCGTGATCTAGTGTTTCCATTTGGCGTTGAATTGGAGTACCTCCATAGGCACAGAGTGTATCCAAATTGCACGACTCATGGAATTCTTTATCAACTTGACAAGCAAGCTCCCGAGTTGGAGCCAAACATAAAGCCAGAGGATTCCTTCCTTGTCTGTTACAAAAAGGAAGGACAGAGATAATTAATTTATTGTTTACAGAGCTAAATATAAATCATTTTCTTGCAAAAAGAGTCCCGATAAAAGGAAACAGCACAAGTAGCAATAAACATGTTAATTCACAATATGAAAAGAAACACAATATAAAAGAAAATAACAAACCCGTGCTTCTTGTTGAACTGGATAATCTTATCTATAATTGGAATCCCAAAAGCAAGAGTCTTCCCTGTCCCTGTTCTAGCTCGACCTATCATGTCACGCCCCTGCATTGCTGGTTCGAGCACAGCTCTCTAAAAGGGAAAATAAACCAAAAACTTCATCAGGCAAAGATAAACTAGAAGAACACAGAGACTGTTTATTTCAAATCATTAACCAAAAATATGACCACTTATTTTAATTTCATACTGCAACACACTACTTATAACTTCAAAAATTCAATTATATACACCATATTTTTCACAACACTTCACTCAAGAGAAATTATGTAATCCCACACGCTCAACGTGATCACAATTAGTACATTACATAATTTTTTTCGCTAGATAATCATACAGAAGAGTCATAATAGCAACAACAAATATTAGTCTATACAGAGTATCTCTATGATCCCACTCTGTAAATCCCCTATTTTATCACACATCAACTTAAAGATTAAAACTTTATCAGTATAACTATAAAATTAACCACAACGAAAACAAAATAGCATTTCCACCATACCTGAATTGGAAAAAGCTTAGTAATACCCTTTTTAGCCAAAGCAGTAACAATTTCATCGGCAATACCGAGTTTCGATATTTCAAGACCCTGATCATCCTTACTAGCCCCTCCTTTCTTCAAATCCTCATCCGAAAAATCATCCACCTCGGCCGCGAGCCTCGACACATTGGAAGTAGCCCTGACACTCAAAACGACATCGTTGTGAATATATCTCCTCGAATTAAACTCGGATAGTGGTTTATTTATAAAATTGGTAGTGTAAGTATTGTTTGTATAAGTGGAGAAATTGTGGGGATTGAGAGGAGTGGTGGTGGGGTTGAGAAGCGAGAGAGCTTGGTGAGTTAGAGAAGCGAGTGCGAGTGTGACTCGCTTTGATCTGTTGAGTGAGTGGAGGAGAAAGAGGCTGTTCATTTTGGAGTCAAAAAAGATGGGTTTAATTAGGGTTTAAGGGAAGAAGGGGCGAAATGAGTTTAGGTCGTGGAGAAGAACAAGTGAAGGGTTTTGTAGTGGTGTTTTTATTTTGAGTAAAGTAGACATTTTTTATTTACTTTTCTTTTTGATATTTGAGATAATTATTTGTTCTTGGAAAATTTAATTATGTATAATTAGTAATCGCCCACCATTTCTTGTAAACAGAATAGTTCGAACAATTTAAATAAAGAAATTAACATTCAAACATAAATTACTGAAAAAATACATATTATTGATTAAAATATTATATACTTCAACTTTTTATTATATACTAGTGTTTTATCTGTGCTATGCACCGAACCGACGACCCACAATTATCTTTACAACAAAATAAGATAGTAAGAATCATGATGTTAATCTAGTAAATAAGATAGTAAGAATCATGATGTTAATCTAGTATCTTTTTTCAAGATTATGTGAAAATCATAACCCACTCTTGATATGTATTTACTTATTATCTTTTGTTTTATTTTGAAATTAGGATAATGAATATGTAAATTTGTAGTAAAATACACACAAATCAGTTACTATCTTAGATAATATTTTTCAAGATCTACCCCATAATCCTTAAACTTATATTATAATATAAAAATAGAATTAAAAAATTAGAGGATTTACAAAAAATACATTTTACCAATTTATTTTAAAATTATGGTGTCTCCTTTTTTTATTTCATTATTACATTTTTTCCATACTCTTTTTTTAACAATACGATTAGTTGTTGTTTCTCTCATTATGTATCCTCCATCGCGTCTTTATCGTCATTCATCATCATCATCAATCTTTCATCATGTACAATTTTATATCATCATCTAAGCTGTGTTTGGTATTGTTGTTACAGACATAAACAGCAGATTTTTGCTGAAAAATAGTTAAAATACTGTTTGGTAAAATTTAAAAGCTGATTTTCGGAAAAGTGCTTTTGATCTAAAAGTTACTGTTACAGAAAGCAAGTGCCCCAATACTTTTAGAAAAAACTGTTTTTTAGCTGTTGCGGGAAGCAGATGTTGATTTCACCATCAAAGTTTACCAAAATCATTATTATTTTTAATTTTTTGCATCAAAACATATACTTATTAAAAAAATTATCAAACAGTCATCTGATTTTTATAACAGAACTTTTTTCAACAGCACTTTTTCTAATAGCACAGTAATTTTTAACAGCAATCCTAAACAGAGCCCTAGTCTCCCTCTTTTTTGATGCTCTACCATTATCGTTTTCTTTGAGTTATATTTGATTTAACTAATCTTTATATATATATCAAAAAAATTATGAAACACGACACACCTAAGATTTTACAAAAACTTGCAATTAGTTCATTTGGTTATTTTTAAAGTTGTGATCAATTGATCAATTGATTATATTAGTTAATTGATTATATTTTATTTTTTTAATAAAAATATATAAATATGTTAAAGTTCGTAACTATTATATTTAAATTAAAATTATTAACTCATTATGGTTACTATAATTAGATGATAATGACGAATATTAAAAATTTTAATATAATGTGATTAATCTAAAATTGAGGAGTTCTCTTTTACTAGTCTAAAATAATTCAAAATTTTATGATTTCCTAATTGCCTACCTACTTATGGTCAGAGAGTTTATAATAGAGGAATGATATAAATTAGAATATTAGATTTATAATCTGATTGATCTATTTTTTTAGATGTGGCTTCGCATTGGTTAAATTTGAATAGCAATATGTCACTATTTGCTGTTAGTGTTGGAGGATCAGAATGATGAATAAGGAAATCATTTAATATAATGAGACCGGTATAAAATTTAAGAAGTGTTATATTATTGGTCTAAAATAATTGAGTATTTATGCAAAATTCGTACCTCTCTTTTTTCTTCGAACTCTGAGTAATTTTAGTTATAAACTACTTTTAAATCGTCACTTAATTATGTATTATTTCATTAGTTCTTCTTGTACAGTAAAATTGCCAAAATAAGATTTTTAGAGTCCACGTTAAAACAAAAATAAAATCAAACGAATTCAGTTAAAAAATTGCTAAGCATATTTATTCTTCTTATTTGTTTCAACTCCAATTTGACTATATTTTTTCTCAACTCTTTCAAAGGACGGTTAGATTTGAAATTAATACATGGTAGTTGTTCATTCTAAAACGGAATTCTATATTTTTATTATTTAAATCAAAAAAATAAGTAGGCATTCTAAATATTAATTGAATACTTAATGTGAAATTCGTACATGTCCTTTCTTTTTAATTTTGGGATAACTTTCGTTAGTTAATAATTTTTAAATCATTGCTAAATTATAGATAATTTTGTAAAATTCATAGGGCTGAGAATTCGGCCGGTTCGATCCAAAACCGGACTACATCGAATAGACCGAAAAACAGAATAGGCATTTTTTGACCGAACCGGACCGAAGTTATATTATGGACCGGACATAACCGAACCAAAATAATTTGGTTCGGTCCGGTTTTGGACCGAATATACCGATTTTTTTTTAAAAAAAGAATATTGCATTACAAATTAAATCACAAATTATAAAATTTAAAATATAATTAAAGTAATGTGATATGTAGAGTTCTAATACTCCATAAATATAATTACAAATTAAAAATTTTGATTATATTTTTAAGATATATGTAAAATATATATAATACGAAATTATAGTATTTATGATTTGGTCTATTCGGTCTATTCGGTCCGGACCGAAATATTTGTTAAACGAACCGAACCGAACCGAAATGAATTGAATTTTATTTCGGTCTATTCGGTCTGGACCGAATAGACTGAATTTCTGAAAAATTTAGGATTGAACTGAACCGAATTAACATGGTTTGGTTCGGTTTTTCATTTTTTCGGTTTCGGTTCGGTTTTGCTCAAATTTTTTTTACAATAAAATATATGTATATGTTAAATTAGTTATCTATCAAATTTAAATTATAAATTTAGAATATTATTAATTATCTATTAAATTAAAATTAAAATATTTTTAACTATAGAGTTCCTCAAAATCTGGTTTTTATAACTGAAGAGGATATAAATGAAATAAATCAAACTTAACTCAATAACTTTTTAAAATTAAATCTATAAATATTTTGAATTGGATATCTATTATATTCAAAGTTGAATATTTTTAATTGTGGTTAGTATAATTAGATGGCAATGGTAAATAAGGACATTTTTAATATAATGTGATTGGTTTAAAATTAGGAGTTCTGAGGTGGTCTTGCAGGTGACATGTATGGATATGTGAAGTGATAGTCAATTCGTCATAGTTATCTCAGTTGTCTTCCGATTTTATCATATTTCATTAAGTTTTAAAAAGTAATCACTATTTATCTTATCACCTAGGGTCATCATGGAGAAGCAAAAACCACACATGCAGGAAATGGAGGAGACGTTTGCAACAATCCAAATCGAAGACGAAGAACATGATGGACTTAGTTATGAAAATGATACAGATGAGTTAAACGAGATTGAAATAAAATGGTGTCTCGTGGGACGGTTTCTTACATAATCGATATTGATTTTCAAGTCATGCAACATAAGATGGCCTCATTATGAAGACCTGTTAGAGGGTTATATGTAAAGCAACTAGATGTTAACAAGTTCCTTTTCCAATTCTACCATGAGATTGACGTAAAGGGGGTTATAGGGGTTATAGAAAGAAGCCCATGGACGTTTGGGAAATTTCATTTGGTACTGAAAAGGCTTAGAGAATGAGATAATCCCAAAACGATGGAGATTAAGAATATTGATCTTTGGGTGCAACTACACAATATGAATGTTTGGGTTCATGTCACAGCGGGTGACTACGAACATCGATAATTACATAGACAATTACGTGGATGGAGACCCCAATAATTTTGTGGGAGTATGTAGGAAATTCATACGCATATGAGTGTCAGTAGCAATTGACACACCTATCAAACATATAATGAAACTGAGGAAATCAGATAAGGAGTGGTGCTTGGTTAATTCTAAGTATGAGGCAATCCATAGTTTTGTTTTTATTTGTGGGATTATTGGTCATGGTGAACGTTTATGTGACAAAATCCTTCAAACTCCACTTGAGAACATTGATAAACCATACGATGCCTGGCTTTGTGCAGATCCTAGAAGAAAGACACACTCGATAGGAAGCAAATGGTTAAGAAATGGAGGAAGTTCTCAGGCGAGGACATCCAGTGAAGGCGATGCTAATAATGTAGATAAAGATAATACGGAGAAAGTAACTCAGATGCAACAACTTAGCATCAAATTAGGGATTTGATTGAGAGATGGTTTAACTGATAAGGGAGATAATGTAGGCTGTGTTGGTGGTACGTTAGAGAGATTTAAGCAACTGGAGCCAAATCAGATAAATAATTAAATCTCAAATTCAAATTCGAAGAAAACATAAATGGGTCAGACTCTAGTGGTTATTTGTACTTGACCCTAAGAGACGGAGGTTAAGCATTGATCAGGAGAAACTTATGCTAAAAGCCCAATATATCGATTCAGAAATGGAAACACCGTATGATTATGAGATAGTGTCAAAAAATGAATTATTGAAGGGCTGCCACTCATTATGAATGCTCTAACTTGAAACTGTCAAGGTCTGCGTTCTCCTGTAAAAATTCAGTTCTTAAAAGACGTAACCAATACTGTGAGTCCTTCGTTTATTTTTCTAAGTGAAATAATGAGTAGTTATGCAAAGATGAAAGAATTGTGTAGCAAACTTGGTTTTGAAGGCTACATTGTCATGGAACCTTAAGTAGTTTAAACTGATATCAGATTGAATGGATTTAAGCGAATTGGTTTGAATATTTTTTTATTTAATGGTTTAATTTGTGCCTAACGCTTTGAAAAATCAATAATTTCGGTTTAAACACCTCAAACACCCCCTCCCCTATTGACCCAAAGCTAAATAACCATACAATCGAATAACGTGTTATCATTATGTGCATTATGTACGACTACGAGAGACATTAACATTTAGAGGTGTATTCAATTCAGATTTTAGAAAATTTATAATAATTAATTGATTTTGAATGATTGTTGTTGATTTTGATTAATTTTAGTTATACGCGGATTTTAGCGGAGTTGTTGAATAAGGCTCTATTTGGGAGTGCTCTTGAAAACTGTTGTGCTGTGAGAAAAAGTGTTGTCAGAAAAATCAGATGACTGTTTAATATATTTTTTAATTTATACATAGTTTGAGATATAATATATAAAAGTAATATTTTGAGAATGTTTGATATAATAGTTATTTTCTACAAAAGCTGAAAACAGTTTTTTCCAAAAAAATGGGGGACATGTTTTTGTTAACAACAGTTTTTAGACCAAAAACGCTTTTCCAGAGTTTAACTGCAACAATAATACCAAACGGCGCCTAAATCTGGTAGAGTTTTCCTGATTTGAGTAGTGATTTTTTAAAATCCATCAATTAAAATCTATCAAAATCTCTTGGATTTTGCTAATATTTTTGAAAACATAAAATACACTAGTAAATTCATTAAAATCTACAATTTTATAAAATACAAAAAAATCCATGCACTTTCGATTACCACCAGATTTTTATGAATTTTTTAAAATTCAAACTGAATATTAACAGATTTTAATGGACTTTTTAAAATTTAAAATGAATACTCCATATTTTAAAAGACTTATTTCAATTTTTATTGAATATATCAGATTAAAAAAAAATAGAATCAAATAAAATACTGCAAAAATTTTAAAATCCAAAAAAATCCTAATTGAAAATAGTACACCCTTGCGACTTGCAGCATTTAACAATGAAATACAAGAAAACGAATCAGGAGGAGACAACATAGATCAAGTGGCGGGCAGGTATGTATATAGCAACAAAAGAAAATAATACACATCCATGAGCCATGAGCAAGATGAGATCACACTTAAAAAATTTAACCCATAATGTTTTTTTAATTTCGTTTTACAGGTAGATAATTATTCTAGTGTGTTACAGTAAATAAAAATTAATAGTAATATGTATTAATAAAAGCAGCTCTAATACCAAGAAAGAAGCTTTTCTCTTTCTTGTTTCAGTGGCACCACTGTCATCTGACTCATCTTCAAAGCAAAACACTTGTGATGTTTTTTATATTTTATTCATTCTTAACAACAATACCAAACTAATTGTCTTGCAAACCCAACTCATTTATATATATATATATAGGGCCTCTGTTTAACCCTTAAACAGTGTTTTTGAGAATGGAGGAGAGCTCTCTTGTTGCTCAACAAACCCATCAACTATCTCATCACCAACCCAATCTCCAGGTCCATCTCTCTTCTCTTTTTTTTGCAGCTAAAAGTTTAGTTTTTTTTATTTGTATGTGTGTGTATGTATCAGATATAATGATGTTGAATGTTCTTGATTGTGTTAAGAGAAAAAGAAGTAGTAATAAATCTGCACTTTATATATTTATATAAATGTTGTAGCTGTCAGTGAATCTATATCTGACTTGGAGCTGATTTTTGTTTGACTATTTTAGTTTTTTTTATGGGTAATTGCTAACACAAAAATGATATTTTTCGTAAATACAATTTTTTTTTTGAGTTTTTTAATAATTAGGCTTATATGCCTGCCCAAGTTTTGTATATCTGCATATTACCATTATCAACAAGTGTAATTATTTCATTCTAGTTGAGAGCGGTTTTATTTCATTCTAGTTGAGAGCGGTTTTTCTAAGCTTTTTAAGTCTGGAGTGAATTCTGACCCGTGTTTGTGTAATTTATACTAAACTATAATAACCAGAATGAGTATAATTTGGTATCCACCTCATTTTGGTTGGGTTAGTTATCTTTTCAATTATGACTGTCAAATTTTCTTGATCATCGAGTGATCGGGGACGGTTAGATCCAAATAATATAAAATTACACTATTTCCGAGGTTCAAATCCCACCAACAACAAACATTTATAACTAAACTATAATAATTGGAATGCGGTATAACCCTTATTTTGGTTGGTTTAGTTATCATTTCAATTACGACCGTCAAATTTTCTTAATCGAATGATCAAGACCGTTAGATCCAAATAACAAAAGAATACACTACCGAGGTTCTGAGGTTCGAATTTTGCCAACAACAAAAATTTATATTATTATTTATACACTATCCAAGTTCCAAGGTTCAAATTCTACCCACAACAAACATACCCACGTACAACAAATATTTAAATTATTATTTATATTTATAAAGATACAAAAAAGCTCTCGTTTTGGAATCCCCCGACAACAAACATATATATTATTATTGATAAAGATACAAATAAGCATATACTATTTTACAATATTTGATCATTCAAACTAAAATTATGGGGTTGACTCAGTTGGTTAAAAAAAAGGGGATCATTTTCTTGATCACGGGAGGAGAATTTGTCATTATGCCTCCTGAACTAGAGCATTTCGCACTTAAGCGGTTTATCTTGGTTCACGTGGTTTGCAAGCTATTGCGTGAGCCCGTGGGGTTTACCCATTGTGTACCCGAATTGTAGCGGCTGCGGGTTACCTACAAAAAAAAATCTCATAATAATGTTATAATTCTATGCTAATTAATTTTAATATTTTATTACTTATATTAAAATTAGAAACAATGAAACAATATAGAACAATATAAGCAAATGGTCAAATGGAAACAAATCTTAAAATAAAAACTAGAAACAGTCTGGGAACTACCAATTATAACTACAAAATCACCCGTTTATACACAATTGATCAATGAAAAATTGTCAATACTTAATTTTCGTAATTGAGAAAATTTAGCTATTGGTGATTGATTGTTGATGGTAAATTGTAGTTGCATGAGGTATATCGTGGTAGTAATTAATGAGAGGGGATGTGTGGTAGTGATTAGTAGTCGCTACTTGTCGAAGTTATGGTGGTAAGCTGCGGTGAGTAGTTGTGGTGATAAGCGGCAGTGATTAGTCATGGAAGGTGTTGGTCATAATGTTTGAGGTTCCTAATGGATGTATGGTTGTTGATGATGATATTTGTATTACATATATCGATAGGTATATATTATATTTAATAGATTTGGTATATACAAAATAGTGATTTGTGATGTATGTGATGTATAAACGGGGGATGTATAAACGGGTGATTTGTGTAGGTAAAAACTGTGATTAAAAATTGGCCCGGAACCTGTTAATTCTGTTTCTGTTTGATCAGGACCTATATATACATACACACCCCCGTGTAAAGCTAGTAATAAGTTAAAAAGTGACTCGAAGTTAAAAAAACTAGCTTAAAGATGGCAGTTAAGTTATAGGAGGTACTATTGTGATCAACTTATTTTATTTTTGTAATTTTATTTGATACAAATTGATGTCATCATTCATGAATAATGTACAACCTATTGATTTCTATTTTGATTATTTTATAAACTCATAAGTTACCAATAATCATAAATTATTCAAACAGATACTAACTTATAATTTTCACTTCTTACTTCTCACTCTAAGTAACTTAGGCAAAAAAAAACTTTAGGTAGTAAATTTTTTTCTTGATTTTTCTAATATGCTTCTTGTTCAATGGTATGATAAATCAGAAAGAAGATATAAAAGAACCTGAATCAACGTCAGTTCAGCAGCAACAACAATCTAGGCGACCCAATCTTTCATCCTTAGAAATACCCTTGAGGTCTATAGAAAATGCATTGCCTAGTTTTACAAGGATAGACATTCCAAGTCCTAGTTCGGCTAGAGCAGGATTGCCACCCAGACCACATTCAACCAAGCTTAGGCCGTCTATTAGAAATCTGGTTTTCCAGAAGAGCCTTGTCAAGGAAAAAAACTCAGTCGAGGAGGGTGAGAAAGCTGTTCTTATTGTCCCAGACACTCCACCTTCAGATAAGCCTACCACCTCCAAGTCATGCTCTCTCAACAAAGTTCTGTTCTCTACGCCAACAAAATTAGCTCATTCCTTACCAGTGACACCAATTGCAAATTCAGGTATTGACTGTGTACAGGGAAGGCAGCTGGATCATGATACAAAAACTTCTGTGAGTGTTTTATGTTCCTTGTAAATATTTTAAAGTTGTCTGTCTATGACTAATTCCTCATGTACCTCTGTTTTATATTTATTTTCTTCATTTCTGTATGATGATGTGCCCTTCAGCATCACATCACACGCTCCTTGTCAGTTCCTATTAATGTTAAACTTCGAAGCTTAAAGCGCATGGATTCTATGGGGGGTTTAATCCGTGTGATATCAGCAACCCCTCGGTCTACTTTGGCTAATAGCACTTCACTAGATATATCAGAAGCAGAAGCGGGTAATCTCATTCTCAATGCATTTGTACCTACATAATTAATATTAATCCATCAGAGTGAAGAAAAGTCTAATCTAAAGGTGCACTTCAGTTCTGCTGTTTTGTGACCGGATCTTGTAAAAACACTATAGCTGCATGCATGCATCTATTGTTCGACTTTATAGGGAAAAAAATAAGCATATCTAAACTGCTGTTGTAACTTGTGACTGCTTAGTTCTACCAGCCAAGTGTACATGTGTGTTTAATTAATGTACAAATTGCTCCATAGATATGTTTATTTCCATCAACTACCCTAGATTTAAATGGGAACTGGTTTGACATAATAAAATGTTACTTCTGGTTCGAATTTGATCTTTTTAGGAATGATATGCTGTGTTTTTAAATGCTGCACTTCATCTAGGTAGTGAAGATGCTGCTGAGGATATACCTGAAGAAGAGGCAGTTTGCAGAATTTGTTTCGTTGAGCTTGGGGAAGGGGGTGAAACTCTAAAGTTGGAGTGCAGCTGTAAAGGAGAGCTTGCACTTGCTCATCGAGATTGTGCTGTTAAGTGGTTTAGCATTAAAGGAAACAAGACTTGTGATGTCTGCAAGCAAGATGTTCGAAACCTTCCAGTAACTTTACTAAAAATACAAAATCCACAGACTGTTACAAGAAGGCCACCTACGGTAGTACAGCAGAGGGTAGTCTCTCGTTACAGGCAAGTCTGACAGAGGGCAGTCTCAACTTCTGCTTATTTTTTTTCCTAATATTTAAAAGCACGTTATCAATAATTTGAGATAATAGAGAATTATCTAGGTTTAGGGGATACGAAGTCCTGTGGTTCAGTTTGTTTTAGTGATAAACTGATAATTAAAAGTTCAAATGCAAACATTTATAAAGGGTGGCAATTAATTAATTAAGTATTTTAATGTCAATGTGTATTTTTTAGCTGTCAGAAATCAAACCCTTGTCCTTTTTTAGTATTAAGAAATAAAAACAATCGTAATATGTTTAAATACACCTTGGGGGTACGATGACGGACCAACTTCTAGACAACTCTCTGTGCACTATATTATACACAGAATATGACATTATGTATTACAATGTGTTGATTTATCGTTACTCTGTATCGAGGGATGAATGGATGAGTGGAATGTTAATGTAGCAGAAGATGCACAAGAATCACTTGAAGACTGAAAGTCCACTTTCCTTTTGTTTATTTTGCTAAACATCCTTTCTACTTAATCTCGCTTGATTGTGTCAATGAATTCACATTTTGTTTTTTCTTGATATGCTGGAAAGCTTGCAATAGAACCCGATGTTTATATAAATTCTGAGGTTGTCTTAATTTTGAATTCGACACCTTTTAAGTTTCCATTAGTTCCCAATCCAAAAATGGCACCACAGTCAAAGTGAGAAATGAAACAAATTTGCAGGAAGATGCTAGGAAATATGGTTGGTATTTCTGTGGAGCTGTACATTGATTTTTTATATCCACAAATTATTATCTCTCAACATGATTGTGAGTTGTGACATAAATACAATTTTATGTTTTTTGCTTCACAGAGTCTGGCAAGATGTACCAATTCTTGTAATGGTCAGCATGCTTGCATATTTCTGCTTTCTGGAGCAGCTCCTGGTATTTCCTTGCACTTCTGAATGTAAATTCTATTTTTTCGTTTACTTATTATTTTGTCCCAGTGGGAGGATAGTACCATCAGTTCTTGCATGATTATTTTCATTGTTAAAATAAGAAGGGGTGCTCTTTGTGCCTTATCCTTGTATGATCATGATAAGTGTAGCTCGCGTAAGATTGCTTTAAATATTTTGCTGTAACTTACATTTTCTGCTGAATATTATTTGAATTGTTTACACAGATACATACATATCACGATTTCACACTTGTAGTTAAATTTATATTAGTTGTTCTGAATTGAACAGGTGACAGATATGGGACCTAGTGCTCTTGCAATTTCCTTACCTTTTTCATGTGTCCTAGGCCTCGTCTCATCCATGATAGCCTCAACCATGGGTAAGATTATCGACTTGTCTTACTAGCATAAAATTAAGAAACACAAGGTAAACGACATTTGTGGTTTTGTAATCAGCATGAGAGAATCGAGGTTGATGGACCTCTATTTTGCCAAGATCATGACACTAACTAAACAGAAATGAAATATGTGTATTTTGCAATGCCATTCTGAATAACATACACATTTTATGTTGAATATACAGAGTTTGCAATCATTCTTATTTAAGCTAGAATAGCTGTATCTGATGACATGTTTTGGTGACAGTAAGCAAGAGTTATATTTGGGCATACGCTTCATTTCAGTTTGCAATTGTCATCCTGTTTGCTCACATCTTTTATACAGTGGTAAGAAGATGGCTGTTAAAACAATGTTTCTAAATGACTGTTTGAAGATTATGCTTAACAGTGGCCTTGCTAACTGCAGCTAAATGTAAATGCAATATTGTCTGTTCTGCTTTCATCATTTACTGGATTTGGAATTTCAATCAGCACGAACTCTCTTCTTGTGGAGTACTTAAGATGGAAAGCAAGTAGAAATGCACAGCCTTCTGGCATAAATATTAATGGCGTCATTCAGCCACAGCAGCATCAACAACATATACACCACCACAACCACCGCCAGCAATCCCAAGTATAATCTTCATCATCAACAGCCAAAACAACAATTGCTGATACAACTCCCAAATCTTGCAACCCATGGGTGCTATCTAGCTGACAACAATTTTCCGGCAGACAGAGTTTATAACCCCAGAAATGAATGAATTATTTTCAGTCGATTGTAGATAGCACAAGGCATACTAAATTTCAGCTCCTTTAAGGTGTGGTCATGATTTTTCAAAACAAACTAGAGTAGACATTATACTTTTGTATGCGCACACAGTTAGTAAATTGATGATGTTTAGCACGATCCATTTGAAGCTTTCATAGATACTGCAAAACTGGTAGTTGGTCAGCTAAGTAAGCCCATATATACATGAATTTGTATGTAGCATTGTAGCTTTCATAGATACTACAAAACTGGTAGTTGGTCAGCTATTTAAGCCCAGATATACATGAATGTAGCATTTTAATATACAGATTGACCGTTAAAATGGGTGCCACTTGCATAGTCACTCTTGTCATGGTTGTTCACTCCCTTTCTTACCTTTACCAAGCCCTGCATATCGAACACTTGGATGAAGATATCTTCAAGCACTGCTCAATACAGAACCATATTAAAATAACAGTTTCTTTTTCTTGTAGAAATTTTGGAAGAAGAGATAATGGATGCTTTTCTTTGGATATAACCAGGGGTTTCCCCCATCTACACATTAACTAGAATATGTTGATGTAGTTTACCTTAAACCGACTCTCGTACATAATTAGACAAAAAATAATGTTCCAAGAAAGGTACTGCTTACATTGCTCGGGACTACAATCTAGGACTACATAATTAATTTGTAGTTGTTACATTACAGAAAATAAACAAGAAAGAGATAACGAACTCAAAGTGATCTAGTGTCATGCGCCTTGGTAGGTATGGCCAGGAAGCTATCTTTCATAAAAACACCGGAATCCTTGCTACAGGAAAAGTTCCTAACTGCAAAGTTTCATGGAAATCTCCAAATTCATCTCAATACACTTCTAGCATTCGGTTTCATTAACACTTCAACAAGTCTGTACATCCAACGATCTAGCATTCCTGCCAAGTATACATACTCAATAAGTCGAAATACAGAGAACAGATGCAGAAAGAACTCAAAAGCAAGGTAGCACTGAGCATGTTAAACCCCACGACCACACAGACATTCACTTAATGGTTATATAGTCTACCAAGTTCAGCATATGCAAATTTTCACATTATTTTTCATTAGAACTGCATCTGCAGCCATTACAGAACACTAAACAAATTTATTTCTTAAAATTCATTAACCATTTCTTGCCTCGTATACTCTTAGAATCAAACTTTTTACCAATATAAGCTTTTACAAGATAAGAAACCGGTGAAGGCATTTGTTTGCCTTCTCATATTGTCTACAGCAAAGAGTTGATCAAATTATATAATTACTAAATTAGTAAGAAAGTATTTTACCATATAAAAGGGATGACCTCACCTGTTAAAGCAAATGTACCCCCTAGAACTGCACAGAGCCTGGTTACGAAGTGAAGAAAACTGCGTCGTTCTTCTTTGATGGTCACAGTAATTGGCGACAAGTCGTATAAAAAGTAAACAGCTGCAATACATAAAAAAAGAAAAGAATAATAGTAAATAATTATGTAGTGAACAACAAAAATGACAAAAGAAAATCCGACATTAAATGGTGGAACTTAAAAAATACCTGGCCACGTCCTGTCAAAATCTTTCATTGGGGAGAAATATTCCGTGACTGAGAACTGATTAGTTGGGAGAACTTCTTTTGAGATATACTTGTATTCAGTCGGAACAATCTATCAATACAAAAGCACAAATAAGCATATGTGGAAACACAAACAGGATACTGAAACATTAAACTAGAATTCAAATGCCATAGTAGTGAGAATTAAAAGGAAACCGGAGGAAGGAAGTTTTCGCAATTTAAGCAAGTCAGTATATCCAAACAGATTGACATTTGCTTATGCAGGGTGATGGGAGGAGTTACAGACATCCCGATCATTAAAGCAAGTAAAAATCAGGGAAGTTTTCTGGTAACTTATTTTGTAAAGTTTACTGTTATCAACATTTAAAGATTATTGTAGCTTTTTTTAGGTAACTGGTATTTTCCTATACCAATTGATGTCCTTCCCTTCCAGCAACACTTTCTTGTTAATTTAAGCTTTCCGTTAGTTCACAATCCCAAATAAGATGCTTGAACTCATATACTACCAATTTTACTCATGTTTACACCCAATCTTGAAATCAAATACTTGAACTACTCACATTACATTAATCTACCTGTCAAAAAAATATATAAAATGTACTTGCTAAATGTTTATGAAAAAAATTGTAGTTTACCTAGCAAAAAAAAAGTAGTTAAAATCTCCTAGGCAAGTATCATAATCAATTTCTTACGTCAAGAAGAAAACATAAAGTATCATAATCTCCACAATTCCTCTGGCGTGGAAGCTTTTTTCTTTTTCCTTATTCTCTTTTGGTACTAAATCAGTGAAAAGTCATTGAGATGCTTGTTTATGATCACTATGAAAGAAAAATTCTGCCTCTGAATGTTACAAACTCTATTATTCTTTATATATCTGATACTGTACAAAAAATAGCTTATAGTATATATACTAGTCGGGCTGAAAGTAACTCCATCTCTATCTATGTATATATCATGTGCGGTGTCTAGTATAAATTAGATAGAGCCTGGCATTAGATACTTGTGCAAGTTACTTTACAGAAGAAAGAGTTAGGTATTGAGAGAAATGAGATATAAGCTAGATTAACCTTAATGTAATACTTGAAGGTTCCACTTGCTCCCCGGAGAATTCGAGATGTCCCATCAAGTGGGTTGTGAATGCCAGGGTATTTTGGCCCAAATGATAAATCATGAATAATATGACTTACATTCACATGATTGGCCCCTTCAAAAATCTAGAACAAAATGACAAAGGTATAAGAGCAATTTAACAGACAGCATTTCCTAGATACATAGACTTTCACCAAAAAAAATAACTATCCAAAATGTATCTTCAATGATTTCTTTTATATTTATTCCTGTTCTACAAGTATAGGATGCAATTGGTGACAAGTTTGAAAGGCTTCCATGATGACTATAAAAGTATCTGAATAATGCCTTTGTCTTTTGAAGATATTGTGATTTCAGGGTAAAATTTTGGGCAAGCAGGCCTCAGCATCTACATGTTTTGACGTGCTTAACAATCACGAGTTCACAGTATTAAATTTTCGTTAGAAGATTAGCAAATCACCAAGAACTGTGCTTGCAGTGTGATGTTTGCTTTTCCAACCACATCTCTTAAAAACATGAATTAGTTTTTTAATTGCAATGTTTTAGCTAATGCATTTTACACTAAATCATTATGTATACTACATAAGCACATGCTAGAAAATACTCCACTTATCATCATTTGCATCCCTGGTACCATATTTAGCAAGTATCATATTCCTCAAGTGCAGCTTTTGGACTTTTATACATCTAAAAACTGCCTTGATGATTATATGATCATGCAACTTTGTTGGCATACACTATAATTTGGAAAATGGAAGTTACAGAAAAACTGACCATTTGTGCAACAAATATGTTCAATCCATGAACTGATATGTGAAAATTGCCAGCAACCCTTTGAACATCTAACGTCCCGTAAACCTAGTTTAAAGAGGAATACATGGTTAGAATGTGATTAGATAAACAAAAGTTCTGTATTAAAAAAGGGCGCACAAAGAGGTGTGCGTAAAAAGCTCATACTCGACATCCTTCCCCATTAGCCAATGCTTGTCTGACGTTCTTGACCATATCTTCAGCTTCTTGATCAAAACCATGTAGATGCAGTTTTTGTACTTCCTGATGATCTTTTTCTTCATCTAATCAAACGCAATCAGTGAAATTTATGCATTGACAATCGATTATAAAAAGTAAATTTACTTTCTTCAGATAAATCTCAACTTGATAAACTTAATAATCTCCACTGAGAAGCACATGTTAAAGTTCAATAACATATTACACAAAGGTAACCAGATACTGAATATGGCTAATGGATTTGGTGCCTGTTGTATGTCAAGAGGAATCAGACTAACAACGTTAAAACAGAACTTCAGAGGCCAAAGCAGTCGCTGCTAATTCAAAAAAAAATATCATCTTAAGCTAGTTGCCGCTGAAAATATACCATGACCATGAGCTGTATGTCCCTTTTCCACAAGGTCTGAAATATACTCGGTGCCTATTATATAACCATCCTTATTTAAGCGAAGCTGCAGAAACACACAACTACTTAGCAAATCCACAAATGATCATAAAGAATACAGCATAAAATATCTGAACTCAGCAAAGAAGAACATTTTTTAGCAAAATAACAAATCACAAGAAATTTCCATTAAAATAATTCTGCACGTAAATAGAAAATAGAACTAGAGATTTGGGGAAGATGGGGAGGAGGGGGGAGTAAAATGACTGAAATCAAGTAAACACCTTACTTTCCATATATTTGTATCAAGATCCACCTCATGTTTGCCAGACATATCGATAGCATCCACACTCACAACTTCACATGGTAAGGATGGGAATGTCATATTAATATGGATGGGAAGATTTTCCCCACGTTTCAAATCAACAGCCATCTAGTCAGACATAAGCATGACAATAAGAAAAACCATAGAGGAACGAAAAAAGCATCAGGAAGGATATGAGAATAGACTTCATGTCATCAGGGATAGGGAACAGATACAAACCTGATGAACCGTGTATGTTGTAAAATAATACTTCAGCTCGTGCAAGAACAAGGTGGACATTATCACCAAACCAATAACAGATACTAGTACATAAAAGGAAACAAATTAAGTTACAACTAACTCAAGAAGAATTATAAAAATACAAAAACAAAGTACTAAATCACAATATTAAAATAAAAGAAACATACAGAAATAACAAGACTTATTGGCCATGGACATGTTAAAGTTACCAACAAAGGAAGACAATCCTGGCAGCTGAACTCAAAATTAAGCCAAATGATAATTTCCAAATAAAAGCTAATAAAATTTGTATTCATTCTCATTACTTATTAATTACACAACTGTATCTGAATATCACAACTCTCCTCTAGAATTGGTTATACTGAGTCGTGAACTGCCATAACCCTCTCCTCCAAAGTCAATAAATTGATCAAAGAATGTAGCACAAAAACGGAAAAAAGTCTAGGTGGCATTCTCAAGAACGGTGTGCATTCTCCATAATAGTGAAGAACAGTTGTCACTTTATATATCGTTACTTCTATGAAGCTTAAAATTTTGGTCACTGATTAGGAGTAAACCAAAGGATAGCACACACAAAAGAAGTACAGTTCTCCTTTCTGATATCTCTAGGTGAAATAATCATCTGGAGCTTGAAGAGGTTAATTAAAAAGTTTCTACAGGTATTGACCTCTTACATAAATACAAAACGTTTTAAGATTCTAATTCACTAGCCCCACTGGCCTTGTTGTTTGAGAGGGATGCAATTTTACACTTTCTTTGAAGTTTGCACAACCTAAGAGTGCATTTTTCCAATGGTAAGAGGCAGAGGCTCCTATAATTAAATTGACATACATTTTATTTAAACAGCCCATCTTTACGAACTCATATAACCTCAAGCACTCCACTGATGGTATTAATTCTTGTTTGAACTGCATACTTATACTCTTAATTTCATCAATTACCAAAATGGAAACTTTATTAAGGGTCTCCGATGGGTGTATAATGTATAACAAACATAATAAACAAATATATACACACATACAGGGGCAAATTCAGAAATTCTACTACCAATTACACAAATCTCATCATAGAAATCAACGACATAGTAATCAGTAGAAATTACAAACACAATTCAGGGGGGTTAGTATAATTAAACACAATCAATTGATACACATAAAAATAACAATGAGCAAAAGCAATTGTAAAATTAGGACATACCAAGAGCGCCAGATTGAGTGCGTTGCAACAAGTGATCTTCAGCACGAGGAAACGCATCAAGATTTTTAATAACTTGTTTCACACCCATGCTTTTCATCTTCCTTTGTCTGTTTTACCAAAATACCCACTTATGTATTGATGATCCTCCAGATTGAAGCAGCACAAGAACAAGAACAACAACACAGACCGAGTCAAATATGGGTGTGTTTTTTTTTATTGTTTTCGAGTTACAATTACAACTACCCCCGAACACAACTAGTAATTCTTGTTTTGCTTTGTTTTAGGCCTGCCTCTTTGCCAATCACAAATATTTTCTCAATTTCATATATTCGTTTTCTTTAAGTCGCGGGTCTTCAATTAATTGGTGAGATTTTTACATAAAATATCTATGTTGTAAAAAATATTTGGAAAAATAATCACATATAACTCGTATCTTTGTTTTCGTAAATTTGATAAATTTTCAATTATTTTATCTTTCTCTTACTTTAAAACTATATATATTGAATCCTCAAATCTATATCATCAAAAAAATATTTTTTAATATAACAATAACTAAGCATATTTCAGTTATGACGTTGTTATTTTGGGATTTTATAATTATAACCTAATGATAATTTGTTTGTGTGTCTATACTCATTCAACTACCATCTTTACATAAATATATACATATATATCTTGAAAAATTTAAAATAAGTAAATTATAATTTAAAATAAATAAATAATTTATAAGTGATAATTTAGTGAATACCTATAAATTTAGTAAGTGTTTAGATAATTTTATTTAAAAGTTATAATTTTTTTAATTTAAATAAAATAAAATAAATAAATTTTAAATATAATTATTTTAATTCGTAAATTTTAAATTTCAAAAATACTTAAAACATATATTTTAAAAATAAAAATAAATTAATAAAAAATATGTTATTCCTTAAATTCAACATATCAACTAATTATAAATTCAACTATGTCCACAAGTTGTTAGATATTACAAGTCAAACCTACTTATAAGTTAGAGTATGTAGTCATGATTTTCATTTTCTTTTTATCTACATGCTTAACTCAGTTAACTCAGCTCAAATGTCTTGTACTTTATATGTGCCTTTTGAGAAATTTTAAAATAAGTAAATTATAATTTAAATTAACTAAGTGACTAAGTAGATACATACTTATAAATTATATAAGTGTTTGGATAATTTTACTTATAAGCCATATTTTTTTAATTAAATAAATTAAAATAAATATTTTTTCAATTTAATTAGCTTAATTTGTGAATTTTAAATTGAATTAACATTTAAAAGACATATAGAAGACATAATTGTATCTACGTAATTATATATGCATAATTGCACTACTACAAGATTTAGGATTCCGAAATTAACCACATGGTCATGTTCCTATAAAAACTTTGGTTTTTTTAAACCAATGCAATGTTAAGAGCAACTCTAACCTCATTCTTTATAATTATTAGCTAAAATAATATATATTAATGACTCTCTAAATTATAGAGAATCAAAAAGGTGGTGTGTTCCAATGGTATTCATTATATTGGTTATCTATAATTCAAATTCAATATTTTACTGTTTTTTAATCAAATCCTAACTATAATATTTTCAACGGTTCTATTTTCAACGGCTATATTTTCAACGGCTCTATTGTAACAGCTATTTTGCAACGGCTACATTTTCATATCATATATATAGATAACACAATTTGTAAAAATTGTAAATAAGATTCAATTCAAAGTATAATTCCTATATATCACTATGTCAAATATTATTCGATTGATGCATGAAATGATGAGGGCGGAAGAAGAAGAAGCTGAATAAATGTTAACAATAACTACTGATGTTCAACAATATCGACAACAATATCGACAACATCAAAATGAAAGTTCAGTTTCACAACATGGTGGGTATACAGTGAATCACCGTGTTATCAATCGCAATAGGGAAGAAAGTCACGCTCGACTTTATCGTGACTATTTTTCTGATACCCCTATTTATCCAGAAATAATATTTCGTAGAAGATTTCAGATGCGTCGCTCACTAGTCCTAAGGATTGAAGGAGCAATTACAGCTCATGATAATTATTTTACTCAAAAAGTTGATGTTGTGGGGGTGCGGGGATTATCATCTGTTAGGTCTCAATATGTTTGTAGAAGGGGGGTTGAATACAAACAATACCGTTTAATCGAATAAAATGCGGAATAACAAAAAGTGAAATAAAATTCAAGTTAAATAAACCTATTATTAAACTTGAAAGGTGTTACAACAACGGTATCGTTTACAAGGGATTAATCTCAAATAAATTATTCCAAATCTAGAATAAATTCGACATGAACTTTTTCTATTTTTGTAATAAAAAGGATCAAATGCTAAATGCAATTTGAGATTAAGTTCTAGGGATTTTGATCCGCTAGATAGTTACACAAGAACAAGAAAAGGATTTCTAGTGGATTAGATTTAACAATAAATACTAGAAATAAATGATCTGTGAATTTGCAATAAGTTCTCTGTTGTTTTTCTCTGTTCTGTGTTCTTCTGTGTTTGATATTCAATGCACTGCTTCTATTGAAAATCAGTTTCAGTTCTTTTATATTAAATCAGTCCTTGATTTAACTGGCAAGACAATCCTTTTAGCTTAGCATGACAATCCTTTTAACTGGTAGGACTTTCGGTAGGACTATCCATTGAACTGATAGAACTTTCGGCAAGACAATCTAAATGAGAACTAGCATGATTTTCGGTATGACTATTGATTGTCATACCGATTGTCTTGCTAATACAAAAGATAGTCTTGCCGGATTAAAACAGATTTTAATCAAATAATAATTCTGAATTAATTAATCAATTAATTCAATTAATCAATAAATTAATCTTTGCAGATTTAATTTATTTTCTTAATTAAATTATATGACTTAATTAATTAATAGAGAATTAATACTAATCTTGAGCAGCAACCATTCTTCTGAAAATCTTCTGAAAATCACTGTCAATTATGAATCAATTCCACCACTTCAATGTTGACACTCGATGTACTGTCTGGTTCATGAGTGACTAACTTTCGTGACGTTTCTTCATACCTTGACTTTGATACTCTTGATTTTCTTCAGACTAAATCCTTGTAATTAATTGATACCCTGACGAGATCTCTGTCATTTGATTAAATCCACAATCTTGATTTATATCACTGAGGCTTGATCAATTTCTTGAGCTTCTTCCAGTGAATTAAGTCCTCAAGTCTGTAGACGAACAATGTTACTTAATCCTTTGACATATGTTACTTTGAGAGATCTCTCTGACGATATAACCACTATTTAGTTGTTACATCCTTATTTGAGTTGAGTTAAATCCTCGAATAAACAAATATGCTATGACATATGCCTTTCAATCTCCCCCTATTTGTTTGTTAGACAATAACAACAAATACCTAGAGTGTTAGGTTACACACACTGTAGAGGGGGTGAATACAGTGTATAATACAATCAAATCGAACTTTAATATATTAAGTAACAGAAAACAAACTTTATTGAAACAATAAACTCTGTTACAGTATGGAACTGTTACCTCTCAGTGATGAACAAATATCACGAGAGCTGCTAGGGTTACAATGAATAATCTTCTCGAATATGATAACACTTATAGTGTAAACCCTAAGTCTGTGTTTATATACTACACAGTTACAAGATAATCGCTAATTGATATGGAATATAATTCTGCTTCCTAAAATATATCAATCAGATATCTTTTCTTCCAAGTATTCCATTCTTCACGAAACTCCTCCTTCATGCATATCTCTTCTTATGTTTATCTCGATCTTCTTTCCTTTAATCAGCTACTGTTCTTATCTGATCGTCCTTCAGCACTTAAGTTCTGATATCTAACTTCTGATGATTATCTCGTGATAATATAAGTACTGATATCCTTAAGTCCTGACTTCCAGTATAAGTATTGATTTATCCTGTTAAGTAAGATCTGAAATCTAAACATAAATTATATTAGCCATGACATTATCAAATATATCTAACAATTTCCCCCAACTTGTAAATTAGCATAATATACAAGTTTAACAGATATTTGATGATGTCAAAAATATTAAGTACAAATGCATGAGAATTAGACTAGATAACTACAACTTACAGTCCTTAAAGCTTTATCAATATTTAACTTCTGATAACAACTTCAGTCTGTACAAATATCAGAATTTAAGCAGTTGTAGATCATCGACTTGGCTTCATCATCTGATCTCTCTGATATCAGGAGTTGTTCTGAGATAGTTCTTCAACAAATATTTCTCAGCATATCTGAGTTCATCAATCATTCTCCTTTTGGCATCTTTAAGCTCTGCAGTATCTTCACCAATTTGAAAGATTGCAGCTCTGAGATCATTGATCTTTGCTTTTCTTATATCCTGATCCAGTCTGATCAAATAAGTTTTATCAGGCTCAAGATTGAATTCAACAGCCCTGTACCCCAGAAAGGTAATTATAATCTTAGCAGTGTTGGACTTCATTTCAACTATATCACCATTGTGATCTCTGTACTTTGGAACGTATGTGCTGTCAGACTTAACAGAATAAAGCCTTTTCTGTCTCTGAATCTGTTCTTTTAAATAGTTTGCAGCAGTTCCTGTTATTCTGTCATCCACTTGAAGTAAGAAAAGTATATGCTCCAATTCTTCAAAATACTTCAATGGAATGGCATTTTGTCTTATATGATAAACCCTACCATCTGTCATGAAATACAACATGATGTATTCTTTCAAATAGGTATGGTAAACCATCTGTACAGATTCCAGTTGATTCAATCTCTCAGGAGTTGCTCCAATACCTGGTTCACTCAAGGAAGTTAGATAATTGGTAGTGTTATGTATTCTTCTTTCATCAGCACTTCCCAATCCAGTTTTATCTCTAGCTTCCTTTCCAGTAACTACTCTTACTTTAAAACCACTTGCAGTAGTCTTCAAAGGTTGAGTCTGTTTTGCTTTAGTGAATCCTGGTAGGAGTGTCTTTGGTCTATCTTCTGATATCAAGTTAACTTGAGCTATGTCAGAGGTTACTTGCTTCTTCTGAATATCAAAACTTACAATTTCTTGACTCTGAACAACTTGAGCCATGTCAGAGGTTGTTTTAAGAACTTTTCTTGAAGTCAGAGCAAGATCATCCCTTTCATCAGTAATTTCTTCATCCTCAGGAGGCACATAAACCTTGATAGGTTCACCAACTTTTTCTTTACCCTTGGATCTTGGATCTATCTGCGGTTGTGATCTAGCCAATGTTGCTTCAGTAAGTGTCCTTTCTTTGATCACAATGCCTTTGAGTTTTGGAAGTGGCTTTTTACCAGAAGCTTCAAATTTAGATGTGACTTTCTCTGATTTAAGCCTGGCTTCTTCTTTCATTAAACTCTCCAAGTCCATTCCTGGATTTTCTTGAAGAAATAACTATCTTGACATTTCCTCATCAAGATCTAAAAGTTCATCAGAACTTATCCTTTTACCAGTAGCTGATAAGTGGCATTTTATACCACTTAGAACGTCTTAAAATGGCTTAAATTGGTGTCTTGAAATCAAGTATTTTGTGTATTTGATGCGTTTTTCTAGTGTTTATGCATTTCAGGGTATTAGTTGTATTTCGGGGGAGGAATCATCAAGAATAAGCCTTGGCATGTGTTCACCATTGCGAGAGGAAAAGAATGGGCAGATTACGGCGAAGAAACGAAGCAAACTTGGATTTTTTCCAGTAGAGGCCTGCGCGCCCGCACAGCAATGCTGAGCGGCCGCGCGGTGTCTTGAAATCAAGTATTTTGTGTATTTGATGCGTTTTTCTAGTGTTTATGCATTTCAGGGCATTAGTTGCATTTCGGGGGAGGAATCATCAAGAATAAGCCTTGGCATGTGTTCACCATTGCGAGAGGAAAGGAATGGGCAGATTACGACGAAGAAACGGAGCAAACTTGGATTTTTTCCAGTAGAGGCCTGCGCGCCCGCGCAGCAATGCTGAGCGGCCGCGCAGCAACCCGCGCGCCCGCGCAGCTATGCTGAGCGGCCGCGCAGGGTCGGGGAAAAAGATAAATTATTTTAGACTTCTACTTCTGTTTGGCTTCCAACTTCTATGTAATCTGAGTTTTATGGGACTATTATATAGGTAGATTTGAGACGTTTTCACAGAGAGTATTAAGGGGATTAAGAAGAAGAAGATTGTGTTTTACGCAAGAAGCGAAGGAGATAAGGAAGAAGACCGATTTAGCACACCGCAACGAAGAGGGAGCATATATTCTTGTGATTCTTGTTTCGTTGTAACGTTGGATGCTAGTTTTCTTGCTTTGACTTATTTACTCTTGTGACGTACTCTGTTTTAATATAATTAGTTTAGTTATTATTTTCTTGTGTTTGTTTATCATGATTTCATATGAACCCATGATGGCGATAAGTTCTATTATGGGCTAATCGTGATCATGGGGTTGCAACGGATTTATTATGGAATTCTTTAGTTAATTGTTTAATACTTTAGTGTGTGATGATTGCATGATATCTAGTATTGGTTGTGCGTATTCGTCTTATGTGCGTCGCGAACATATAAGATAGGGTGTTAATCTCTTGTGAAGCGACGGTGGATCTTGAGATTTAGAACTTGCCATGCCAGCATAGGTTCATGTACGTTGAGCATGATTAGTGGGTAACTCTAACAGTTTTATTTGCCCTATGTAATCAAAAGGAATAACTTGAGCTTAAATCGTTATGTTGTCAATTTCTGTAGACATATAGGAACTCAGCATAATTGATGACTATTCAACTTCTATCTTAATTGTGGATTCTTGGTAGAATGGTATTAGTACAATGAAAGTTGGCTTTTATCAGTTTCGTGTTATTCGATTAATATCATCACTGTCACATGCTAAAGGTAATAACAATGGCTATAGAAGGAAGTAATAATGAAGTTGTGATCTCATGAGTGTTTTATTATTGATAAATTGAAGTGTTAGTTAAGTGGTTAATTAAGTAGTTAATTATAGTTAATATTTAATCAACAATTTTAAGTGTTATTATCTTAACATTGAGAAGTAATCATACATTGATGAGTGAGTTTAATTAGACAATAATTTAGTCTGAGTCTCTGAGGGAACGAACTAGAAAGTATTCTATATTACTTGCGAACGCGTATACTTGCCTGAATATTAGCGCGTGTTTTCGCCCTAACAAGTTTTTGGCGCCGCTGCCGGGGACTCGGCGTATTTGTTTAGTTTATGTACTTACCATCATTGGTCATTAGGACTCAGTGATTAGGACGTAGTAGTTACTTATTTTTTTCGGTTGTGTTTCAGGTACTTTAGCAAGCGTTTATGCAAACTCGTTCTCGTGCTCGCAAGAGGACTTTAGATACAGCTGAGGAGACAGACGAAGTTCTTGATATTCCGGAGAAGTTAGATTTTGAGGATTCAGATTCAGGAACTGAGCAGAAAGAACCAGTAAACATGGGAGATCGTATTGTTCAAGCTGATCCAGCTCTTATGGATTTTTCTCGGCCTAAAATTGATGACATTCAGTCAAGCATCCTTCATCCGGCTATTCAAGCTAACACCTTTGAAATCAAGCCGGGCACTATTCAGATGGTGCAGAATTCTGTTTCTTTTGGAGGAGCGGCAACTGAAGACCCCAACATGCACATAAGGAATTTTGTCGAGATCTGCAACACTTTTAAGTATAATGGCGTGACTGATGAGGCTATCAAGTTGAGGCTTTTCCCATTCTCACTAAGGGACAAGGCTAAAGACTGGTTACATTCTGAACCAGCTGGGTCCATCACTACGTGGCAAGATCTTGCGTAAAAGTTTCTGGTGAAGTTTTATCCGATGGCAAAGACTGCTGCTATGAGGAGTGCTCTTACTCAGTTTGCGCAGCAACCTACAGAATCTATGTGCGAGGCTTGGGAACGCTACAAGGAAATGTTGAGAAAATGTCCACATCATGGAATGCCGGATTGGATGGTGATAACTGGTTTTTATAATGGTTTGGGGGCCCAATCTCGGCCCATGCTCTATGCAGCAGCTGGAGGCGCCTTATGGGCTAAAAGCTATACTGAGGCGTATAATCTTATCGAGACGATGGCTGCAAATGGGCATCAAAACCCAACTCAGAGGATGACGTCAGGCAAGGTAGCAGGTATTCTGGAAGTTGATGCAGCCACCGCTATTGCAGCCCAGCTCCAAGCGCTATCAATGAAGGTTGATTCTTTGGCTACGTATGGAGTTAATCAAATAGCTATGGTTTGTGAGCTTTGTGCAGGTTCTCATGCTACGGATCAGTGTTCTCTTGTAAACGAATCTGTTCAGTATGTGAATAATTATCAGCGACAACAACAGCCTGTGCCAGCGACCTATCATCCTAACAACAGAAATCATCCAAATTTCAGCTGGGGGAATAATCAGAATGCTATTCAGCCACCATATCAGCAAGGAGTGAGTAAACAGTTTAACCCACCTGGATTCCAGCAACCACAACAGTATGCTACAAGGCAATCATATCCTCAACAGGGAAGTGCAGCTGCACCTACTAGTGCGGATTTTGAGGAACTTAAGCTGTTGTGCAAGAGTCAGGCGGTTTCTATCAAGACCTTGGAAAATCAAATCGGTCAATTAGCCAATGCAGTGCTCAATCATCAACCTGGCACTCTTCCCAGTGACACGGAAGTACCAGGCAGAAAGGAAGCTAAAGAGCAAGTCAAGGCTATTACCTTAAGGTCTGGAAAAGTAGCTGATGCTGAAAAGGCAAAAGAAGGAGAAGCTGAAATTAGAGGTGAAGAATCTAAGCAAAAGGAGAAAGCGGCGGAACCAAGGAAGACTACTGTTGAACACACTCTGCCTTAGGCTAATACAGGGGAGAAACGGCTCTATCCTCCACCACCTTTTCCTAAGAGATTGCAGCAACAAAAGCTGGATAGACAGTGCGGGAAGTTTCTGGAGGTGTTCAAGAAACTTCACATCAATATACCTTTCGCTGAGGCTCTGGAACAAATGCCTAGTTATGCGAAGTTTATGAAGACTATTCTTTCAAGGAAGGTGAAACTGGATGACCTTAAAACCGTTGCTCTCACGGAAGAATGCAGCGCTGTTCTGCAGCAAAAGTTACCACCAAAACTGAAAGATCCAGGAAGCTTCACCATTCCTTGCACCATTGGCAATCTGACGTTTGACAAGTGCCTTTGTGATTTGGGAGCAAGCATTAATCTGATGCCGTTGTCGATCTTTAAAAAACTGGATCTGCCTGATCCAAAACCCACGTACATGTCACTACAATTGGCTGACCGTTCCATTACTTACCCAAGGGGCATAGTTGAGGATGTGCTCGTCAAGGTGGATAAGCTCTTCTTTCCAGCAGATTTTGTTATTCTGGATTTTGAGGAAGATAAGAAGATTCCCATAATCTTGGGAAGGCCTTTCTTGGCTACTGGCCGTACCTTGATAGATGTGCAAAAAGGTGAACTTACTATGCGGGTCCAAGATCAGGATGTGACCTTCAATGTATTCAAGGCAATGAAATTCCCTACAGAAGATGAGGAGTGCTTAAAAGTGGATGTGATTGATAGTGCGGTTACTTCGGAACTCGATCACATGCTAATGTCTGATGCATTGGAAAAGGCCTTAGTGGGGGATTTTGACAGCGATGATGAAGATAACAACGAGCAATTACAATATCTGAACGCTTCTCCATGGAAGCGAAAGCTGGACATACCATTTGAATCTCTTGGTACTTCTGACCTTAAGAATGCTGAAGGGAAGCTCAAACCATCAATAGAGGAAGCACCTACCTTGGAGCTCAAACCATTACCTGAACACTTGAGGTATGCTTTTTTAGGTGATTTATCTACGTTACCTGTTATTATTTCATCTGACCTTTCAGGTAGTGAGGAAGACAAGCTCTTAAGGATTTTGAGAGAATTCAAATCGGCTATAGGATGGACCATAGCAGACATCAAGGGGATAAGTCCTTCATATTGTATGCATAAAATTCTGCTAGAGGAAGGTAGTAAGCCAACTGTGGAACAGCAGCGAAGACTGAATCCCATCATGAAGGAGGTGGTGAAGAAAGAAATTCTGAAATGGCTAGATGCAGGCATCATTTATCCTATTTTTGACAACTCGTGGGTGAGCCCTGTACAATGTGTACCTAAGAAGGGAGGTATCACTGTGGTCGCAAATGAAAAGAATGAGCTCATCCCTACTCGAAGAGTTACAGGATGGAGAGTATGCATGGATTATAGAAAATTGAACAAAGCCACAAGGAAGGATCACTTCCCTCTTCCATTTATTGATCAAATGCTTGACAGATTGGCGGGTCATGAGTATTTTTGTCTTCTGGATGGTTATTCCGGGTATAATCAGATTTGTATTGCGCCAGAGGATCAGGAAAAGACTACCTTCACTTGTCCATTTGGCACATTTGCTTTTCGCAGAGTTTCGTTTGGGTTATGTGGCGCACCGACCACCTTTCAGAGATGTATGATGGCTATATTCTCTGACATGATTGGAAATAACGTCGAAGTGTTCATGGATGATTTCTCCGTCTTTGGACACTCATATGATGAATGTTTGAATAATCTGCGCGCCGTACTCAAAAGATGCGTGGAAACTAATTTGGTGCTTAATTGGGAGAAATGTCACTTTATGGTGCGTGAAGGCATTATCCTTGGGCATAAGGTCTCTAGCAAGGGTCTGGAGGTGGACAAGGCCAAGGTGGGAGTCATTGAAAATCTTCCCCCACCTAATTCTGTGAAAGGAATCCGTAGTTTTCTTGGTCATGCGGGTTTTTATCGGCGATTCATCAAGGATTTTTCAAAGATATCTAAGCCGTTGTGCAATTTGCTTGAGAAAGATGTGCCGTTCAAATTTGATGATGAATGTTTGGCAGCATTCGAGACTCTCAAGGAGAGTTTGATCACGACACCAGTCATTACAGCACCAGATTAGACAGAACCATTTGAGATGATGTGTGATGCGAGTGATTATGCGGTAGGTGCAGTTCTGGGACAGCGCAAGAAAAATCTCTTCCATGTGGTCTACTATGCGAGTAAGACTTTAAATGGTGCCCAATTGAACTACACCACTACTGAGAAGGAGCTTTTGGCTATAGTCTTTGACTTTGAGAAATTTCGATCTTATCTGCTTGGTACGAAAGTAACAGTATTCACTGATCATGCAGCTATTCGCTATCTGGTTTCTAAGAAGGATTCGAAGCCGAGACTCATTCGTTGGGTGCTTTTACTTCAGGAATTTGAGTTAGAGATCAAAGATAGAAAAGGTACTGAGAATCAAGTAGCTGACCATCTCTCTAGGTTGGAGAATCCCGATTCTACTTCACAAGATAGGACGTTAATCAATGAATCTTTTCCGGATGAGCAGTTGTTTGCAATTCAGGAGGAAGAACCATGGTTTGCAGATATTGTAAACTATCTCGTCAGCAATATAATGCCTCTTAATTTGACATCCGCTCAAAAGAAGAAGTTTCTGCATGAGGTGAAGTGGTATATGTGGGATGAACCATATTTGTTTAGACAGGGAGCTGACCAGATCATCAGGAGATGTATCCCGTTCTGTGAGACGGAGGGGATATTACGAGACTGCCATTCCACGGTTTATGGTGGACACTATGGAGGTGAGAAGACGGCAGCTCGTATTCTGCAAGCAGGTTTTTTCTGGCCTACTTTGTTCAAGGATGCTCATCAGTTTGTTTTAAGGTGTGATCGTTGCCAAAGAGTGGGAAATTTGTCAAGGAAGGATGAGATGCCATTAAATGTGATGCTTGAAGTCGAGGTCTTTGATGTGTGGGAATCGATTTCATGGGGCCTTTTATCGCGTCTTGCAATAATCAGTACATCTTGCTGGCAGTCGATTATGTCTTAAAATGGGTCGAAGTTAAAGCTTTACCGATAAATGATGCAAAGGCAGTGCTAAATTTTCTTCATAAGCAAATTTTCACAAGCTTTGGAACACCTCGGGTAATCATAAGTGATGAAGGATCGCATTTTTGCAACCGTAAGTTCACTTCTATGATGCAGCGTTATAATGTGAATCATCGAGTAGCTACTGCCTATCATCCGCAAACAAATGGTCAAGCGGAAGTGTCTAACAGAGAGATAAAGCGTATTCTAGAGAAGGTTGTTTGTCCGTCAAGGAAGGATTGGTCTTTAAAGCTTGATGAAGCTGTTTGGGCTTACAGAACAGCATACAAAACTCCACTTAGGATGTCACCGTTTCAGTTGGTGTACGGTAAGGGATGTCATCTACCGGCGGAGCTTGAGCATAAGGCCTACTGGGCATTAAAGAAATTGAACCTGGATTTAGATGCAGCTGGTAAGAAAAGAATGCTTCAGCTTAATGAACTTGATGAATTTCGACTTCAAGCGTACGAGAATAACAAAATGTATAAGGAAAAGGTGAAGAGGTGGCACGATAGGAAGCTACATCCTAAGTTATTTGTGCCAGGGCAACAAGTTCTTTTATTCAACTCTCGGCTCCGACTTTTTCCTGGGAAGTTGAAATCAAGGTGGTCTGGACCTTTTATTGTCAAAACTGTGTTTCCACATGGAGCGGTGGAAATTTTTGAGAATGATTCGGACCAAGCATTCAAGGTTAACGGTCAGCGGTTGAAGCACTACTATGGGGACATGGCAAACCGAGAGGTGGTTAGTGCCATTTTGTTGACTACTTGAGAAAGGTACGGAACGTCAAGCTAATGACGAAAAAGAAGCGCTGCGTGGGAGGCAACCCATGAATTGTTGTTACAGGAACCCTTAGAAGTTAATAACCTATCCAAAAACACAAAAAAATCAGAAAACAGGGGCTGAAATTTTTTTTTCCAGAGACCCTCTGCGCGCCCGCGCAGCTATGCTGAGCTGCCGCGCAGGGGTCGAGTTCCAGAAATTTTTTTTACAGTTCAGAAAAAAAAAACAAACAAAAACACAAAAACAGTTTTAGCCCATAAACCCACGAATTGTTCCCACTACCCCATCATTTTATCCCTTAATTCCCAAACCCTAATCTAATCCACACCCTATATATACATACACCTATCCTACATATCTCCCACAAAACTTCCTACACTTAAACCCTCTCACAAACATCAAAAATCAGTTTTTACACACTTTTATTCACAAATCAATGGCACCCAAGAGAGCACGCACTATTGACAGCAGCAGCACAGTTCCTACTGCTGATTCATCGAGGGGTACTGCTGCAAGGCCTCGGTTAACTGACAGAGCTGCGGAGGAGGAGTACACTAGGCTGTTGGGGAAGCCAATTCTGAAGGAGAGGGGGTTTTTACCATCAGGGAGGGATGGTGAGTTGTTGCCCATGATTGCAGAGAAGGGGTGGATAGCTTTTTGTGAGTCACCCGAAGCAGTACCGATGAGCGTTGTTCGCGAGTTCTACGCGAACGCGAAGGCTGAAAAGAATGGGTTTTCTGTAGTCCGTGGGCTGACGGTTGATTATCATCCTGCGGCGATTCGCCGTGTGATTGGACAGCGAGAGAGGAAGCCCGAGGAGGAGAACTGGAATGAAAAGACTGCTGAGGATTTTGACTTGGATTTGATTTGTGCGACTCTCTGTCGACCGGGCACAGTTTGGACCCGCAGTCCAGGCAATAATGAGTATCGTCACTTTTCGGCGATCGCCATGAACATGTATGCCCGTGCATGGAATGCATTTATATGTGCTAATATTTTGCCTTCTTCACATGCACACGAGGTCACAGTTGAGAAAGCACAGTTGTTGTGGGGAATTCTGCATGATGAGTAATATGAGGACCTTGGTGAGTTTATCTACCAAGGAATTCTGAAGTTTTTGAGGGGAGCAAAGCATATGAACATCCCTTATGCATCCACGGTTACAAAGCTATGCCGAGCAGTGGGAGTGAACTGGCCGGCTCATGAGCAGTTGCAGTTGCCAGCAGCTCCGATTGATTCTGGCACTCTGAATGGGATGCAGGAGTGGACCGGTGGCGAGCCTGAGGAGCATGGGCTGGGTTATCGTCTTCCAGGAGGGCGTCCAGCACGAGGTGCTACTATGGCTAGGCCAGGGCGTGATGAGGCTGGTTCTTCGAGAGCTCAGGAGGGTGCTGGGATGGGTGATGCCCAGTATAGGAGGCTTTCACGGCGGATGGATGCCATGTATGAGACGCAGAGCAGGTTTGCTCAGGAGCTCACCCTTGCGTTAGGGACTGCTTTTCGAGGCCTTGGAGCTGATATCCAGTGGCCAGTTTTTGGTGAGGACTCTGCATACCCGCCGCCTGATACTCCACCCACTGAGGGTGATGATGATGATGACTCCGAGTAGGTATACACTGTGTTCCTTTCTACTACTTTCACTGAGGACAGTGAAGATTTTTAGTTTTGGGGTGGTAGTTAAGGAATATTGTGTGTGTGTGTCATTTAGTTGCATATTCATGATAGTTTAGTTCATATAGTTGCATAATTTATGCCATGTAGTTTTTTTTTTATGAATGTCATGTAGCTCATGCATTTACCATGATCCCTTTTGCAATAAGTTATCGATTGAATTGTGATATTGATGCGAGTGTAGTGATAGCATTAAAGTGATATTAAGTTGTGTAGGTTGATATGCATGCTAGAAACAATTGTAAGTCCACTAAGTCTTAAAGAATACGTAAGGGCTAGATTGTTGTTATGATTTGGTTGTTTTCAAGGTCAATCTACTTATTATGCTTAGAATTCGATTATAGGTTCTTAGTGATAAATACATGAAAAAGAAAAATTTTGGAGAAAAAAATATGGAAGTTGTTGCTAGTTGTGGTTAGGCGTCAAATGGCTAGTAGCCGGCTCGCATATGTTGCGAGTAGTCTAGGGTTGAGCAAGATGGAGCGAAACGCACTTGCTCAGAAGTTATTAAAAAAAAAAAAGAATTTTTTTTTTTTTGCATAATTGATCAAGAGTGGGCTCTTTGGTATTCAAGTTATTAAGTTCTTAGGGGACTTTGTGCCTAGTGACCTAAGGCTTTTAGAGTCTGGGATCCGCTAACCTAACGCTCGTTACATGGATACCATTGTATAAGTCTTTTGTGGACCTCACTCATTGCACGGTCAAATAAGCATTTGAGTTGTAAATAAAAAGCACGATTCCGTAGTAAGCTCCAGAGTTCTTGTAGTGTTGTATATCACTTTGTGCCTAGAATTTTTATTCTTTGTATAATCGTAGGATTGCCTTGAGGATAGTCTAGTCATAGTAATTGGTCTAGTTCCGAAGCATATCTGTTAAGCATTTGCACACACCACGTTTCTGGCTGTATGTCCGTTTGCATGAGTTTATTGATCTTTAGTTGTCTAACTGCATTCGTTGAGATGTGGCAATTTGGTTGATTAATTGTAGTAAGGGGGATCGTTGCATTTTCATATAGATTGCATTCATGCATATTTTTATTTGTTTTTGAGTCTGTGACGCTTGAGGACAAACATCGATTTAAGTTTGGGGGTGTGATAAGTGGCATTTTATACCACTTAGAACGTCTTAAAATGGCTTAAATTGGTGTCTTGAAATCAAGTATTTTGTGTATTTGATGCGTTTTTCTAGTGTTTATGCATTTCAGGGTATTAGTTGCATTTCGGGGGAGGAATCATCAAGAATAAGCCTTGGCATGTGTTCACCATTGCGAGAGGAAAGGAATGGGCAGATTACGGCGAAGAAACGAAGCAAACTTGGATTTTTTCCAGTAGAGGAAAAAGATAAATTATTTTAGACTTCTACTTCTATTTGGCTTCCAACTTCTATGTAATCTGAGTTTTATGGGACTATTATATAGGTAGATTTGAGACGTTTTCACAGAGAGTATTAAGGGGATTAAGAAGAAGAAGATTGTGTTTTACGCAAGAAGCGAAGGAGATAAGGAAGAAGACCGATTTAGCACACCGCAACGAAGAGGGAGCATATATTCTTGTGATTCTTGTTTCGTTGTAACGTTGGATGCTAGTTTTCTTGCTTTGACTTATTTACTCTTGTGATGTACTCTGTTTTAATATAATTAGTTTAGTTATTATTTTCTTGTGTTTGTTTATCATGATTTCATATGAACCCATGATGGCGATAAGTTCTATTATGGGCTAATCGTGATCATGGGGTTGCAATGGATTTATTATGGAATTCTTTAGTTAATTTTTTAATACTTTAGTGTGTGATGATTGCATGATATCTAGTATTGGTTGTGCGTATTCGTCTTATGTGCGTCGCGAACATATAAGATAGGGTGTTAATCTCTTGTGAAGCGACGGTGGATCTTGAGATTTAGAACTTGCCATGCCAGCATAGGTTCATGTACGTTGAGCATGATTAGTGGGTAACTCTAACAGTTTTATTTGCCCTATGTAATTAAAAGGAATAACTTGAGCTTAAATCGTTGTGTTGTCAATTTCTGTAGACATATAGGAACTCAGCATAATTGATGACTATTCAACTTCTATCTTAATTGTGGATGCTTGGTAGAATGGTATTAGTACAATGAAAGTTGGCTTTTATCAGTTTCGTGTTATTCGATTAATATCATCACTGTCACATGCTAAAGGTAATAACAATGGCTATAGAAGGAAGTAATAATGAAGTTGTGATCTCATGAGTGTTTTATTATTGATAAATTGAAGTGTTAGTTAAGTGGTTAATTAAGTAGTTAATTATAGTTAATATTTAATCAATAATTTTAAGTGTTATTATCTTAACATTGAGAAGTAATCATACATTGGTGAGTGAGTTTAATTAGACAATAATTTAGTCTGAGTCTCTGAGGGAACGAACTAGAAAGTATTCTATATTACTTGCGAACGCGTATACTTGCGTGAATATTAGCGCGTGTTTTCGCCCTAACAGTAGCAGAACTTATTCTCTTCCCAGTATCAGAACTTGTCTTGTGACTAGCTTGTCTTGATGTGAATCCTCTACCTTGACTATGACCTCTACCTATTCCAGGGTTTCCTTGATCATCTTTTTCATCATCCTTTCCTGTCAGTGTCTTGTCAGTCTTGCATTTGGACTTAATTACTTTCTCCCCCTTTTGGCATCAGCAGGTAGTAGAAGAGAGATAAGCAATTCCACTGAGGATTGGATTCAGTCAGTTGTGATTGCTGAGAAGCTTGATTTTTCAGAATTTCATCAATCTGAGCTTGTTGATGATCTTGAGTCTTCTCAATATAAGCAATCCTGTCAATGGTGGGTTGGAAGAACTTTTTCTTATCAATTTTCCAAACTTGTTCCTGTTTGATAAAGTTCTCCTGAATCTTGTGTAACTCTGTATGAGTAGTTGAATGAAGACCTTGTAGATGTTTAGTACTCAATGCAGTGACTCTAAGCTGGGTTTTGAAATCATCAGAATTTAACATTTCATCAGCTTTAGTCAAGTGCTCAGCAAGATGCTTTTCAGTTGGAACACATGAAACTGAGTTCCATTCCTTAGTCCACTCCTGACCTGTAGGAGTTTCACTCCAAGGTACTGGTGCTTCTCCGGTAACAAACTTCTTAACCAGTTCAGACTTTAGAATAGTCTGTTGAGGAGCATGTCCTGAAGGACCTGCTGTATCAGCATCTGCAGTTGGAGCAACATCACTAGTATCTCCAGCATTTGCAGCATCAGAACTTAAAGAATCAGTATCTTCTGATAAGACAACAGTGTGAGTAGCAATAGAGGCTTCAGCATCCTCTAATTGCTGATCTTGTTCTAAGTTCTGATCAACAGCCAAATCCTGATGCTCACCTAAAGTCTGATCATCAGCATCATGATTCAGAGAAGATGTTGTTGATAACTCTGGAGTTTGAACAACATCAGGAACAGGTGTTATAGAAGGATTAGTTGCTGGTGGAGCTTCTAAGAAAAGTATTTCAGGCACAACCAGGTTCTGAATATCAATTTCAGCACTTAGGCCTGGATCAACAGGAGAGACAGACTTTTGAACAGGAGACACAGATGGTGTGTTGGCCTTTTCAGTAGTAGCTTCCTTAGATGGAGTTGATGGAGAAGAAGTGACTGGAGCAAATTCCTTGTCTTGTGAGATTAGAGATTCCTGATCCCCTTCCTTAGCTGCTTCCTCTTCATCATCTGAAACTGGCCTTTTTGCCCACTGTTTCTGATATCTCTTTGTTGATTTGGATTCCTTGGGAGTTTCAGGGACTGTCATTCTTCTAAGCCTTTTGAGAAGCCTAGATCCCCCAATTCCAGAATCCTTCTGAGAAGTCTTTTTCTCAGCTTCACCTACAACAGGTTCTGAAGAAGGTACCTGTTCCTCAGTATCAGATTCATCTCTCAAGGCAATCCTCCTTCTCTTTTGAGGTGTTTGAGGAACAGTCTTTGTCCTCTTTGGCTTGGAGGATGAAGGCTTCACAGTAGGTGCTGAGGCTGAGGGATGATCAGTCTGTGAAGTGGAGAGATAGGATTTGAGATATTTCCTGAGGGTAGGTTGAGTAGAATGAGTGGTAGGTGCTGAGGATGATGGTTTTTGGGTGTTTATTGTTGGTTGGACATCAGAGTAAATAGATCTATAAGTATCGGGATCAGCATTTACTAAGATCTGTTTTACAGACTGAAGAATCTGTAATGGTCTAACCACTGATTTCTTAGTGTCAGCATTTACCAGGTCATTAAAGTATCGTTTTGCAACTTTAAAAGGTGGGGTTGAGGAACTGACTAATTGAGGTTCATCAGTACAAAAAGTATAAATAAGTTGACAGAATCTAGCAAAATAGACAACATTCCTATCCTCTGTCATCCTATCCCCAATAAAACCAATTATACCAGTTGCAAAATCAAAATGAGTTTGATTGATAATAGCATACCTGATGTGCTGACTCAGAATTGGGATAACATCAAAATTCGAACATTTGTTCCCAAAAGCTTTGGTGATGCATCGAAGAAGAAGCTCCATTCTCTTCTGATATGAGGCCGTTTCAACTGCCCAAGTTTTGCCAAACTCCTTTCATACCCCAAATTTGCCATTAACTCCCGAAGAGCTGATTCTTCTGGAATTGAAAAGGTACAATCTTCTGGGAGATGTAGAGCTTTGTGTATTGTACCAGGAGTGACTGCATAAGATGAATCACCCACTTCGAAAACAATACTGGGAGTGCCATGTTTACCACCATCATTCAAGTGCCCAGTCCGCCAAAACGTCAGAACTTGTTGGCTCGAAAAGACTGAAGGCTGGGTCAGTGCATACCCAATCTCACTGTGTGCAAGAAGATCTTGCACAAAATGCAATTCAGATGGAGCTTCAGTATGATCAAGAATTGCAGCATAGTTGTTTGGAACAAACTTAGCTCCATCAATGATTAAATCCTTAGGTGCCATGTGAAAAAATGAGATTTAAAAGTGCCTGTTAGGTGTTTGATAAAATGTCTGTATGAAAAACCAACGTGAGAGAAAGAGAGAGTAAAAGCAAGTAGAGAGAAAAAGTATGAAGGAAATAAAAGATTAAAGAAATCCTTTCTCTGTCGTACTTATACTTTAAAAAAAATGTTACCGTTGAACACCTGTCAGATATGCAGTAATAACGGATAGTTACTGGGCGCGAGAAAACAGTAATCATTACTTGCCCACTTGCCTGTTTTCAAGGAAAAACCGTTCCATTTACCCAGATATTCCATTAATCAAGGTGAAACAGTTTTAATTCAAAATTGAAACCGTTCCCACTGATTTAATTATTTTTCACTGCATCATTAATATTCTGAAAAGAAATCAAGTGAAAATGACCAAGATAAATCATATGAGTAAGTACTGATAAAGGAAAGTCAGAACTTAAATTAAAACAGAATTTATATGGTCATCAGAATATCAATCAGGATTTATCAATGCATTACAAAATAACTTAGAGACAAAATCTTGAAACAAAAACAAATTTCATTAATATATCAAGAGAATACATTCATGAAATGGAAATTACATCAGTACTTATACAAGATTTCCCTAAGCTACGAAACCTAACATCAACAGCTTTAGTCCTAGCTAAGAAGCCTGACAAAGCTGATGATGAAGAAAAATAGGAAGAAGACGAGATTAAATCATTTCTTCTTCCTACTCTCGAAAAACCAGAATGGCGAGTCGGATGATTCGCTCTTGCTGGCGGAGAGTTTCCAGCCTTTCCTCCTCCAATCGCTCCAGATGGCGATGGTAGTCCATATAGAAGAACAGGAGGTGGGTCAGTACCTCCTGTGGGACAGAGTCCCATATCTCCTCAGGAATGGCCGTGACGTGCCATTCCTGCTGCCAGTCGGCACAGCTTAGCTCCATATTGAAGTTTTGGTAGTTCAAAAACATTTTGTATCTGACCATTGTGTTTTTGAAAGAAAAAGTATGAAGGTAAATTTGTGAGAAAGAATTTGATGGGAAGGCTGATGTGAAGAGGCTGTTTATATAGGCAAAAGAATGCCAGGAGACATAAAAGGTTTTAATGATGACAGTTAGAATTAATTCTACCTCGTCTCCCCAGACTTGGATAAAGAATAACATTCATTGGAAAGAGAAAATATGGTTGAATGCGCACAAGACACAAGTAAAAGTTGACTGTTCAAGTACGAGTACCATTAATCCTAACCATAGTGACTATTAATCTTCCACTTCACATGTTCTAGTTTGTACCGAGACTGTTATCAAATTTTATCCACAGATAGGTCAAGTAAAGAATTTAGACTGTAATATCAGAACTTAGACTTATTTCAGAACTTAACAGTCATCAGAACATAATTTCTTAACTCGAAAAAGGAATGCCTATCTAAGTAAATCCTCATACAAGTGCTGAGTTATACTCTTCAGAACTTAATCGTCAGAATATGCAACTAGAACTTGGCCTCAGAGTTAGTGCAAAATGACACAATGACTGTTTATCTAAAACAACATAGACCACCACAGTAATTTTCATCATTCAGATGGAGTGATTAGTGTGTGCATCAAGCTAAATAGCAGACAAAGAGTAAAGTCTGATTCACTTCAGTATATCTTAAAAATAAGGCATAACTAAAATTTTGCTAAAGAGCTGTCATTATCCTGAAACCTACTGATGAATGAGTTCATGCTTGAGTCCACCTCAACTGTTTTGTACTAATTTTATGCATCTTTTTAAATTCTATTTTACAGTGGCTCCTCAGTGTAAGTGAGTCACGACTGCTTATCAGAATTTATGCTATTATCAGAGTATTTCTCCAGTAATCATAGAGTGTGAAAAGTCACCAAGAAAATATTTTGCTTTTCTAATGCATATTTACTTAATACCAGCAATGCACTTGGGTCTTCCCTTCCACATTTTTACTCTAGATCTCAAAGGAGTACCTGATTTTATTCTTTGATCCTTTTGATTTTTCTTTTTACAAGTGAGGTTTATCAGCACTTAGTACATTCAGCAGTTTTACTAGTATCAGAACTTAACAGATGAGTAGCATTATTCTAATTTGTGACTTAGTAATAAGATAAACAAAGTAAACTCAACTAAGCTCAATTATCAGAATTTGCTAGTGTCATAAGATTTCCACAAAAATAATTACTTCTTACATGGGATCATTTGTTTATTGAAGACTAGTAAGTCAGTATCTAGCACAGTTATCCTCATAGGATTGAATGGTTACTTAGACAGACATATCACTTATCAGAGTTTAGAAACATATATCAGACATCAGTCAGTACTTAAAAACATTTGTCAATTAATCACAGAATACACAACGAGATTAAATTCTGTAAATACTGATCATAAAGTCTGATAATACAGAACAAGACTAAGCAGATTTAGAGAAAGAACCTGAAATCATTCCAAGTTCATTTACCAATCTTGTAAAAGTGGCTTCACACAGTGGTTTTGTTAAGATATCTGCTAGTTGTTGATCTGTTGGAATAAAGTGCAATTCCACTGTACCTTCATCCACATGTTCCCTTATGAAGTGGTACCTGATGCTGATGTGCTTTGTCATAGAGTGTTGAACTGGATTACCTGTCATAGCAATAGCATTTTGATTATCACAGTAAATAGGGATTTTGAAATATGTTAACCCATAATCCAGTAACTGATTCTTCATCCAAAAAATCTGTGCACAACAGCTTCTTGCAGCAATATACTCTGCTTCAGCAGTTGATGTGGAAATTGACTTTTGTTTCTTGCTGAACCAAGAAACCAATCTGCCTCCAAGGAATTGGCAGCTTCCACTTGTGCTTTTCCTGTCAATTTTGCAACCTGCAAAATCTGCATCTGAGTAACCTATTAGTTTAAAATCTGATTCTCTAGGATACCACAATCCCAGATCAGCTGTTCCTTTAAGATACTTAAAGATTCTTTTCACAGCTATTAAGTGAGGTTCTCTTGGATCTGCTTGAAATCTTGCACAAATACAGGTAGCATACATGATATCAGGTCTACTAGCAGTTAGATAGAGTAGAGAGCCAATCATACCTTTGTAATCAGTAATATCTACTGATTTACCAGTATCCTTATCCAGTTTTGTTGCAGTGGCCATGGGAGTGGATGCACTAGAACAATCTTGCATTCCAAATTTCTTCAGCAAGTTTCTGGTGTACTTGGTTTGACAAATAAAAGTGCCTTCTTCATTCTGCTTGACTTGAAGGCCCAGAAAATAGCTAAGTTCCCCCATCATACTCATCTGATTTCTTGACTGCATTAGTTTGGCAAACTTCTTGCAAAGTCTGTCATTTGTAGACCCAAAAATGATATCATCAACATAAATCTGGACCAGAAGTAAGTCATTTCCATGGTTGAGGTAGAACAGTGTTTTGTCTATTGTTCCTCTGTTGAATCCACTTTCCAGAAGAAACTGAGCTAAAGTCTCATACCATGCTCTAGGAGCTTGCTTAAGTCCATAAAGTGTTTTATCAAGCCTGTAGACATAATCTGGATGTTTGGAATCTACAAAGCCCGGAGGTTGTTCAACATATACCTCCTCCTCCAATTCTCCATTGAGAAAAGCACTTTTCACATCCATTTGAAAGACAGTAAACTTTTTGTGAGCAGCATAAGCCAAAAATATCCTTATGGCTTCTAACCTAGCAACTGGTGCAAATGTTTCATCATAATCAATTCCTTCCTGTTGAGAATATCCTTTTGCAATCAACCTTGCCTTATTCCTTGTAATTATGCCATCACTGTCAGTTTTGTTTCTGAATACCCACTTCGTACCAACAACAGATCTATTCTTTGGTCTTGGCACTAGGGTCCAGACTTTGTTTCTTTCAAATTCATTTAACTCTTCCTGCATTGCTTGCACCCAATCAGCATCTTGAAAAGCTTCTTCCACTTTCTTTGGCTCAGTCTGAGAGAGAAAATAATTGTAGAGACATTCATTTGAAGTACCTGTTCTAGTTCTGACACCTGCATCAGGATTTCCAATTATCAAATCAGGTGTATGTGATTTTGTCCACTTCCTTGCAGATGAAAGGTTTTCTCTAGAACTGGATGCTCCCCCATGATCCATGCTGTCTTCATTTTCATTTTCTGATGCTCCCCCTGAAACTATGCTCTCTGAGTTGGATTCTTCAGTATTTAGATTTTCAGCACTATCAGAACTTGGCTTATTAGAACTTGACGAATCAGAACTTGAAGAGCCAGATGTATGTTATGATGTTTCTTGAGATGTGGTAGGATCTTGAGTATGCTCCCCCTGCATAGGTGCATCTTCCTTTGACGTAGTCACCACAGTTTCAATAACATCAGAGTTCAATCCATCAGAGTTTACAGTATCAGGACTTAGACTATCAGGATTTTCAGTATCAGAATTTGAGTCTTCATTTTCAAATCTCAGCTGATCATGGTCAATGAAATCTTCAAGACCAGTAATCTTCTTGTCATCAAAAGAGACATTGATAGATTCCATGACCACTTTTGTTCTCAAATTATAGACTCTGAAGGCTTTTGTGGAAAGTGGATATCCAACAAAGATTCCTTTATCAGCTTTTAGATCAAACTTGGATAGCTGTTCGGGATGAGTCTTTAGAACAAAACACTTGCATCCAAATACATGAAAGTATTTCAGATTTGGCTTCTTTTTCTTCACCATCTCATATGGTGTTTTTCCATGCTTGTTAATGAGTGTTGCATTTTGAGTAAAGCAAGCAGTCTGCACAGCTTCAGCCCAAAAATAGGTTAGAAGCTTTGCTTCTTCAAGCATTGTACGTGCAGCTTCAATGAGAGTTCTATTCTTCCTTTCAACAACTCCATTTTGTTATGGAGTTCCTGGAGCAGAAAATTCCTGCTTTATTCCATGGTTTTTGCAGAACTCTTCCATTATCAAATTCTTGAACTCAGTGCCATTATCACTGCTTAAAATTTTCACAGAATCTTTGACAAATTTATCCAGATGTTTGACATGATCAATCAAGATAGATGCAGTTTCACTTTTTGTGTACAAGAAATACACCCATGTGTATCTGGTGAACTCATCCACTACGACCAACGCATACTTCTTCTTTGCAATAGACATGACATTTACTGGACCAAATAGATCAACATGTAGTAGATGATAAGGATCAAGAATTGATGATTCAGTCTTTCTTGAATGAAGATTTTCTTTGTTTGGCCTTCTGACAGGAATCACAAAGGCCATCAGGAGCAAATACTGACTTTGGCAGTCCTCTCACAAGATTTTTCTTGACCAGTTCATTTATATTGTTGAAATTTAAATAAGAGAGTTTCTTGTGCCAATTCCAGCTTTCTTCAATTGATGCTCTACTCATCAGACAGATTGCAGAACCATCAGTACTTTTTGAAAGCTTAGCTTCATAAATGTTACCACGCCTGTATTCTTTCAGAACAACTTTGCCTTTAGATTTACTCACAATTTCACAGTGTTCTTCAAAGAAATCAACATGATAACCTCTGTCACAGATTTGACTTATACTCAGTAGATTGTGTTTAAGTCCTGAGACCAGAGCTACTTCTTTAATTATGACATTTCCAAGATTGATATTGCCATATCCCAATGTTTTTCCAATGTTGCCATCTCCATAAGAAACACTTGGGCCAACTTTCTCCACAAAGTCTGATAGCAGGGCCTTATTTCCAGTCATATGTTCTGAACATCCACTGTCCAGAACTAGAATATTTTTCCTGTTGCCCTGCAATCACAAAGACCACTAATTATTAGTTTTAAGGACCCAAACTTGCTTGGATCCTTTGGGCTTTTTAAGTTTGTTAACATTTGCAGCGGATTTAGCATCAGAGTTTATGTTAACATTTTTCTTATCAGAACTTACACTATCAGACTTTGAATCAGAATTTACACTAGAAGGAACAATGGAAACTTTCTTCAAAGAAGGTTTTATTTGATAATAATCATAGTACAAGCTATGATATTCCTTACAAGTATAAATGGAATGCCATAAACTACCACAATGAAAATAAGGATTTTGTGGTTTGTATCTAACAGACTGACTCTTAACTCCTTATTTTGAAGGTAAGGAGTTAATATTCTTATTCTTCCTGCAAAAAGAAGCCAGATGGTTAGAACTTTCACAGTTATGACATGTTTTCCTAGGAGCATCAGGAACAGGTTTATAATCATTGTTTTTATTCACACCTTCCTTTCCATTCCTATTTTTCCTAGGTGATTTTACCTTGTTTGCATTCTTAACATCTTTCAGCTTATGCTTAAGCTGCTTCTTCGTCATTAAGCCTATGTTCACTTCAGCTGTCTTTTCCTGTTTTAGTTTGTCAGAAGTTAATTCCTCTTTAACTTCTGATTTCTCATTTTCAGACTTTACAGTTACAAACTTAACAAGTTTTAACTTTGGCTTTTGCTTAACAACAGGCTTAATTTCTTCAGTTCCTTTATCATTCTTATCTTCTCCATAACCTAAGCCCTCTTTCCAGTTTCCACTACTTAGCAAATTTTGAGTTGTTTTGCCAGAGTTAGTCCAAGTCCTGATAATCTCTCTTTCCTTTTCTAACTCAGTTTTTAGAGATTCATTCATTTTTAGCACTTCATCCCTAACATAAAAATCATCATCTCTATCCTTCTGAGTTTGATGGAACATGACTAACTCTTTTTCTAAGAAATCATTTCTTTTCTTAAATGCAAGATTTTCAGAAGTTAATCTTTCACATGTTAAAGTTTGATCTCTATAACTAACAAACATGGTTTTAAGATATCTTCTCAACTCATTAATATCATCAGTATGAAAAACATAAGTAGTCTGAGGTACCTTTGTTTCAGCAGCTTCAGAACTGCTCTCAGCACTTTCTTTATCAGCATTTGCCATCAATGCATAGTTCTCCTCACTTTCAGAGTCTGAGGTGTCTGTCCAGCTTTTCTACTTTGTGACAAGAGCCTTGCCTTTGTCACCCTTTACCTTCTTGCAATCAGGAGATATGTGGCCTTTCTCACCACAGTTATAGCATTTAATATTGGTATAATCTCCTCTGTCAGACTTTCCTCCTCTGCCTTCAGATCTTCTGAAATTCTTCTTATCAGAACTTATGCCTTTCCTGGAAAACTTCTTTCCCTTTCTGAACTTCCTGTATGCAATCTTTGTGTTTCCTTTCACCATAAGAGCACACACAGCTTCATCATCTCCTCATCAGCATCAGTCTCAGGAAAGCTTTCAGAATCTGAGTCATCATCACTTTCAGAACTTGATGACTCAGTTTCAGACTTTATGAAAAGAGCTTTACCCTTGTCTTTCCTTGAGGAAGCTGCTTTGGGGGATTCTTCTTCATCCTTAAGAGTAACTGTCCTTGACTTTCCTCCTTTCCTCTTGCTTCTTTGTTCCATCTCAAGCTCATGAGTCTTGAGCATTCCATAGATTTCATCAAGAGTTGTTGCATCAAGATTGTAGTTGTCTCTTATTGTCGTTGCCTTCAAATCCCAGCATTCAGGAAGAGCTAACAGGAATTTAAGGTTTGAATCTTCAAGATCATACTCTTTATCAACCAATGACAAATCATTCAAAAGTTTGACAAATCTATCATATAAATCATTCAATGACTCATTAGTCCTTGAGTCAAAATGTTCATACTCTTGAGTGAGTATTGTCTTCCTGTTCTTCTTAATTGTGTCAGTTCCCTGACACCTTGTTTCCAGAGCATCCCATATCTCCTTAGCAGTCTTGCAGTTGATTACCCTGTTTGACATTACATTATCAATGGCACTATGCAGTAAGTGTCGTACCTTAGCATCCTTAACAATTGATGCTATATCTTCAGCAGTATAATCACTCTTCTCCTTTGGTACGGTCTTTACTGCTTCACCTGCAACTGCAACAGCGAGTTTGGTTGGTTTGTGAGGCCCTTCCTTGATTCTATCAAGGTATTCTGGATCTGTTGCTTCCAGGAACATGGTCATCCTTACCTTCCATATGGGATATTCAGATGGTCTCAGTATGGGAACTCTGATAGTCTCATACCGACTTTGAATTTGTGTCTTTGGAGGTTCTTCATTTTTGGTAGGCTTAGTTGGAGTTTCTGTGTCAGACATGATTGTGTTTGGATCTTTAACTGTATGTGTGTTAACAGATTGGCTCTGATACCACTTGTTAGGTCACACACACTGTAGAGGGGGTGAATACAGTGTATAATACAATCAAATCGAACTTTAATATATTAAGTAACAGAAACAAACTTTATTGAAATAATAAACTCTGTTACAGTATGGAACTGTTACCTCTCAGTGATGAACAAATATCACGAGAGCTGCTAGGGTTACAATGAATAATCTTCTCGAATATGATAACACTTATAGTGTAAACCCTAAGTCTGTGTTTATATACTACACAGTTACAAGATAATCGCTAATTGATATGGAATATAATTCTGCTTCCTAAAATATATCAATCAAATATCTTTTCTTCCAAGTATTCCATTCTTCACGGAACTCCTTCTTCATGCATATCTCTTCTTATGTTTATCTCGATCTTCTTTCCTTTAATCAGCTACTATCCTTATCTGATCGTCCTTCAGCACTTAAGTTCTGATATCTAACTTCTGATGATTATCTCCTGATAATATAAGTACTGATATCCTTAAGTCCTGACTTCCAGTATAAGTACTGATCAATGGTTAAGTACTGATTTGTCCTGTTAAGTAAGATCTGAAATCTAAACATAAATTATATTAGCCATGACATTATCAAATATATCTAACATAGAGGATAACTCAACTAACAAATAAGAAAAAGATATAAACAGTAATGCAAAGTAAATAGCAGAAAAGTTCTGGATTATATTTAACATTTTCCATATTCCAAAAGAAATTTATAAGTGAATACAAGATAGATGTTCCTCTAGACTGAACATATAACTACATTAGTCTATCTTGATTCATAAAGCCCTAATCATATTACATTAAGTTTTGAGCTAATTGAATTCAGTTGTCTTCCCTTCCGAATTCACCTTCTTCCAAATCTTGAAGCAATTCCTTGTCAAAGACACGATCCTTTTCAGAAGTGAAGCTGGCTGGTCTGACTGGTTGAACTCCAACTGACTTTAGCTTATTCTTGAACTGATTGTACCTTTTAATTTTCTTTTCACAATAAGCTTGAATCAAATCAGCTGCTTGAGTTTTCAACATGGATGAATATCCAGCAGTTCTTAAGTGATGTTCCATCCAGACAAGATGCTTAGCTGAGTAGTCTTTAAGAGATTGTGAATCGAGCTGGCAGATTTGAAGACAGTCAGACTTAAAGAATCTTACCTGATGAGGATTATTGACCACTTGAGGACTAGCCCTGCTGGAAAACTCTTTGAACCTTTCTCGAAGAACTTCATTCAATTTTGAGCTTCTTTTGACTTTATTGAGAAGAACCCAAATCTCTGATAAAGAACGATTCTCAAACAGATGAAGTGATACCTTAAAAGATCCTTCGCTCTGACAATATACAAATATGCTCATTTCATTTAGAGATCTGTCAAAGGCAGCTGTGATCCTTGAGACTTCAGTCTTTATAGCATTCATGTACACGTTATTGTTTGGATTAGAGATCTCCAGCTTGTCCAGAAGATGTTGAAACTGCCTATCATTGTTTGTGCTCAGCTGAGGCATATCAAGTACTCTCCTAGCTTCATCCCATTTTTCACCAATCTTCAGTCTGATATCTCTTCTCCTTTCTTTAGCTTTAATGTCATGAAGACGTTGCTTTTCAAGAGTTTATGTTCGTTCAATGTTTTTCCTCATATCAATGATCTGGGATACCTTTTTGAGTTCAGTTTCTTTTCTTTTCAACTCTGACTGCTGCTGCTGAAACTCTTTCTCAAAACAGGATCCACTGGAGCTTCCTCTTCCCATTCTCCAAAATTACTTTCCTCCTCAGCTTCAAAGAAACCATCTTTATCTTCCAAGACTGGTTCAGTGGGAACATCAAAAATATCAAAGTCATCCTGTTCCCCACTATAGTAGACATCATCAGCCTTCCCTGTGCCTCCAACAGATGAACCTTTTTCTTTTCCCTTTTCACTTCTCCCTTTCTTCTCCCCCTTAGTTGAGGAATCCTCTACAGACTTTCCCTTAGACCCTCCATGACCTCCATCACCTCCAGAGCCTGAGCCTCCACCAGACGGCCCTTCAAAGAAAGTTCTTTGTTCTTCATTAGGGCAGTGAGAATTTTTGATCATGAAGTACAAGTGCTTCATCCCTTCATTGAGATGTTCCATGCCCGTCTCTATCTTCAGAAATCTGGAGGAATCCAGTGAATGATTCATTTCAACCAAGTCTTCAAGAGAAGTCATTCTTGTATGGAGAGAGCAGAAGTTTGAAATATCTTCAGCTGATAACGTTGGAGATGCCTGAATTGAGTTAAGCTTTGGTACAACAGAGGTCTTCAAATCTGATATTTCAGTCCTGATGAGAGCCATCTGATTATTGACAGAGGTGGAAGAAGAAGACCGTTCAGCCACTTGTGCTTTGAATGATTGAGCCTCAGCCTGACTTTTTGCAAGTTGTTCTTTCAGTTCAGCAATTTGAGCTAACAGATTTTCAGTGTTTGTGTCTGTGTGTGCGCTCATCTGAATATCTCTCCTGTTTGATTCACTCAACTCACGTGCTTGTGTATCTCTCAATATTATTGCTCGTGAGGAGTCTTCCTGATGCTGATCGTCTGTACCTGCAATTGAAATCACCCTAGCCTCTTCAAGAGAGGTCAGTGGTGGTGCAATGGGAATTCGCGAGTCCCGATCCTCAGTCAAACCTATCTTTTCATGTGAAATAGATGTCTGAATTGCTTCAGGGATAGATTGACCGAGTTACCCTCCACTTTCTCCAGATAAATCTGCGAGTGGAGAATCCCGTGAGGGAGCCAGAGGTGTTGGATCTGGGAGGGGAGAAAATGACTCTATTAAAGGTGGCTGAGAGTCAGATTTTCCCTCAAAAGCATGTGACTGCTCTTCTGCCGTAACTATGGCAGGCACTGTAACCGACTCAATGTGCACTCCTCGCTCCGTGTCCTGAGTATCATCTATTGGTCTGTATGCTTCCATTGTGAGTAATGGAAGTGTGTTTGACTCAGTATAGGATGCCATGGCGAATTTCAATAGATTCATCCTGTTGATAGAATGTCTCTAGTAACTGTTCACTGGCCATATCAAAGTCCATGTCCTGTTGGGAGGACAAGGATGGGCTTTCAGATGCCTCAGTAAATGATCTTCTTTTCTTGGGAGGAGGCAGAGCTGAGGGTTTATTCACATCCACCAACATACTACTTCCTACTAACCTTCTAGGCAACATTTTAGACAGTGGGGGAGAGGTTGAGATAGGTTGTGACTCTGTGTTTGGCTCTATGACCTGGGATTGAAGCTGTGGTTCTACAACTTCATGGTCAGTCCTATCAACCACTGGGGGTCTTTCAACAGAAGTAGGAATAGTTTGAGTTTGAGGAATTATTACCTGCAGAGGAAGAGCATCTGATGTTTGAGCCTGGGTGGTTTGAACCACTGGAGGTTGAGCTTGCTGTTCATGACCAGGAAGATTGAAGATAGGTAAAGGAATGTAAGTGGTCATGAAAGCAGATACAAGTACTGGAACTTGCATGAATTTGAAGGTTGTGTCTTGGCGTGTGTGAATCTTTTTGCTTACTGGAGGGGGTTCAGTTACTGAAGAGTTAACAAAAAGAGCTTTATGCTCAGGTGAGAGAAGATGTTCTGCTATGAGCATGAGAAAACGAGCGTAGTAGCACGAAACCCTATGATTTGTAGAATGATCACGTAAAGCAGTAATGAGACGTCTCAGAAGAATGGGTAAAAGTAGTTTGCCAAAATTGATCATTTGATTGAAAACAACCGCAAGACCAATATACTGCAGAGTGGAAGTGATGTAGTGAAAGTTGGATTTAGTGCAGTTGGCAAACACTTTGGAAAGTGTATCAAAGAAAATATCCCATTCAGAAACCAAATTGGATTTAGACAACTTGGTTAAATTAATCACCCCCTGATAGTGAATAGCATGGAAAAAGTTTGAAATATTATTTTCAGAGGGTAAATTACAGAAATTGTCCATTGGAAAATTTAACGCTCGATTGACGACTGTTTCATGAACTACATACTGTGTGTTTGCCACGGTGAATGAAAAAGATTTAAAATCATCGGCGACAGTAGAGGTTGTGCAAATCAGTCTGAGCAGATCGACATTTAAAAGCACATTTAATTTAATAGCAGAGCTAACAATCGAATGGTCATTTAAAAATCTAATCCACGGCTTAAATTTTTCCACATCACATTTTTCTGGATTAAAATAACCAACAAGATTATGCGAGACAATTTGGAAATTAAGAGCCATTTTAAAAACAAATAAAACAATACACACACTGTCAGAATTTTAAGAATTAAATTAAGAAAATTCGAATTAAAAATTAATTAATAATTCGAGTTAATTCAATTATATCAAAAAAAACTTAGAAACAAATGTGTCTTGACCACCAAAATCAGATATGCAACCAGATAAGTCAAACACACAACACAACAACCAATGAAATGAAAGATTGGATTTTGAAAAATATATATTTTTTAAAAAAAATTGGCAGCACTTCTGTATGTATATACGCGTATGTATATATCTCAGAAGTGGAGTTTTGAGAAGTTGAGTAAACACTCGAGCAATGAAGTATCAATGGAGGTTTGTGATCGAATTGAGAGAGAGAAACAAAAGAGAGAAAAAAAACTGTTGGAATTTGAAAACTGAACTGAATTGATTTTACAAAACAAAACAAAAAATCGTTAAGTAGAACAACTGGTATGACAATCGAGGAAAGTCATACTGATTGTCTTCCCGATTGTCATACCAGGCAATTGAGAAAACAAAAATACTAATAATATAACTGGTATGACAATCTGATAGTCATACCGATTGCCATACCAGTACAAAATAAAAATAAATATTATCTGATATAAATTTTTATTACTGGAAAGACTATTGATAGTCATACCGATTGTCTTGCCAGTTATAAAATTAAACTGAATTAAAATTAAACACATATATGTATTGAAATGACTTTCAACAAGACAATTTCAATTGTCTTGCCGATTGTCATTCTAGTATAAAATAAATTTATACACAGAATTAATACTTACAGTTTCAGAATAAATTTATAAAAACAAAAGCAATATTTCAGAAATAATTATATTTTATTCAAAAAATAGATTTTTGTTGAATTTTAGCAAATAAAATTCATAGAAAAATATTTTTAGAGAAAATAAAATATTCCGAGATATTAAAATTAACAAGTAGAATAAATAAACAAGATAAGATAATAAAACTTACATAGAAATAAGCAAGAAATTATGGAAAATATGATAAAATAAATTTGCAAATGAATTTTTTTTCATTTATGAAAAATTCATTTGTAAATTCATTCAAGAACAGATTTCAGATATGCACAAGTTTAATCACTAAAGCTATTCAACATACCTAATTTACCAACTAATTTGGTAAATGTGGATTCATCAAGAGGTTTAGTGAAAATATCTGCTATTTGTTCTTCTGTTGGAACAAAAAATAGTTCAACAGTACCATTCATGACGTGCTCTCTAATAAAATGATACCTGATGTCAATGTGCTTGGTCCTTGTATGCTGCACAGGGTTGTTGGTGATGGCTATTGTACTTGTATTGTCACATAGAATAGGTATTTTATTCAATACAGAGCCATAGTCCCGTAGCTGATTCCTAATCCACAAGATCTGAGCACAGCAGCTTCCAGCAGCAATATATTCAGCCTCGGCCGTTGAATTGGAAACTGTTTGTTGTTTCTTGCTGTACAATGAGACTAGTCTGCTACCTAGGAATTGACAACTCCCTGAGGTGCTTTTTCTATCAACAACACTTCCTGCGTAATCTGAATCTGTATATTCAACAAGGTTAAAACCAGATTCTTTAGGGTACCAAATACCTAGATTTGGTGTTCCCTTAAGATATCTCAAGATTCGTTTAACAGCAACGAGATGAATATCTCTAGGATCCGCTTGGAACCTTGCACATAAGCATGTAGCATACATAATATCTGGTCTACTTGCAGTAAGATAGAGTAACGAGCCAATCATACCTCTGTAGCTTGTGACATCTACCTTAATGGAGTTTTCACATGGTCCAAGCTTGACAGCTGTAGTTGACGGAGTCCTTGCTGATGCAGAATCCTCTAAATTATACTTTTTGAGGAGTTCCTTGAGATACTTGGATTGAAAAATAAAAGTTCCATCTAACCTTTGATTTACTTGCAATCCAAGAAAGAACTTCAGCTCTCCCATCATGCTCATTTCAAATTTGTTGTGCATTAACTTAGCAAATCTCTTACAAAGATTATCATTAGTAGACCCAAATATTATATCATCCACATAGACTTGGACTAATATAGTATCATTCTTATGCTTTTTAGAAAAGAGAGTTTTGTCTATGACACCTCTAATAAAGCTATTTTCAATAAGAAATTCAGAGAGAGTGTCATACCATTTTCTCGGAGACTGTTTGAGTCCATAGATAGCCTTGAAAAGAAAGTAGACAAAATCCAAATGATCTGGATCTTCAAAACCAGGAGGTTGCTCTACATACACCTCTTCATCCAGCTTTCCATTCAGAAAGGCACTCTTGACATCCATTTGATAAATTTTAAAGTTAGAGAATGCTGCGAATGCTAGAAATATCCTAATGGCCTCTAGTCTAGCCACTGGAGCATAGGTTTCATCATAATCAATGCCTTCAGCTTGAGAGTACCCTTTAGCTACCAGTCTTGCTTTGTTTCTTGTAACCACACCATCTTCATCTAGTTTAATCCTGAATACCCACCGAGTACCAACAACTTTCTTGTGTGTAGGTCTAGGTACCAGTTTCCAGACTTGTTGATGTTCAAACTGATTGAGTTCATCTTGCATAGCAATCACCCAATCTGGATCAGTCAGTGCTTCTTCAATCTTCTTAGGTTCCATCTCAGAAAGAAATCCTGAGAATAGACATTTATTTTGAGTAGCACGTCTAGTTCTGACTCCAACATCTGGATCACCAATAATCAACTCAAAAGGATGAGCTTTATTCCAGACAGTCTGTCTTGGAAGATTTGATCTTGATGATTCGCCTCGAAACTCATTGGGATGTTGTGTCCTACTAGTTGATCCTTCAGCATCTCCCCCTGAGTTGTTGTTAGGTTGACTTGATGATTCTTCGTCAGTAACAGTGGTATCTCCATTTTTGCCAATGTTTCCATCACCATTACCTTAGTATCATCATGATTAACAGGTTCTTCACCAGCAACAACCTCAGGTTCTTGATCATGTTCTGATTCTGAATCTGACATATCATCAAACTTCAGTTTCTCAGAAGATTCTTCAGTTTGGATACTAGGGAGTTTAGTGTCATCAAATGTAACATTTACACTTTCAGTTATTTTGTGTTGATCAATGATATACACCCTGTATGATCTTCTTCCATGTCCAACAAAAATACCCTCATATGCCTTTGCCTCGAATTTACCACGACGATCATCTCCATCCTTGAGCACGAAGCATCTGGCACCAAATACATGAAAGTATTTGATAGAAGGTTTCTGTTCATTCATAATCTCATAAGGAGTTTTCATGAAGTCTTTGTTGATTAGAGTTCGATTCTAAGTATAACATGCAGTATTGACAGCTTCAGCCCAAAAGTACATTGGAAGACCTGATTCACTTAACATCATTCTTGCAGCTTCAATCAATGTACGATTCTTCCTTTCTACCACTCCATTTTGCTGAGGGGTTCTAGGAGCTGAAAATTGTCTGGTAATCCCTTTGTCTATACAGAATCCATTGAGAAGTGAATTCTTGAATTCTGTTCCATTATCTGACCTTATTGCTCTAACAGGGACATTAGAATCTAACTCGATCAACTTGATATGATCAATCACAACTTGTGGTGCTTCATCCTTAGAGTGAAGGAATAAAACCCACGTATACTTGGAATAGTCATCAACTATCACAAGACAGAAACACGTCTTTGACATCGAAAGAACATTAACTGGTCCAAATAAATCCATGTGCAATAATTGCAGAACACCAGTTATGGAGGATGTGTTAGTGCCTCTGTGACTTGCTTTCTTTGACTTTCCTTTCTGGCAAGCCTCACACAGTCCTTCTGGGGAGAATTCCAGCTGAGGCAGACCTCTGATCAATTCTCTTTTGACAAGAGAATTCATTGTTTTGAAATTGAGATGGGAAAGTCTCTTGTGCCATAGCCAACTCTCATATGACGATGCCTTTGAATGGAAACAATTGACTTCAGGATTGCTTCCAGAGTTCATGTCAGCTACGAACAGATTTCCTTTCCAGATTCCCATCAAGGAGGGTTTTCATTTTTCTTGTGCAAAATCTGACACTTCAGCTTGTCGAATAAAACATTGTAGCCGTTGTCACAGAACTGACTAATGCTAAGCAGATTGTGTTCAAGTCCTTGCACAACATACACATTTTCAATGATAACATTTCCAGCTAGCAAACATCCATATCCCTCAGTTAAACCTTTGCTGTTATCTCCAAAGGTAACCACTGGGCCAGCTTTCTCAACCACATTTGATAGCAGGGCTCTATCTCCGGTCATATATCTTGACGATCCGCTGTCAAGAATGCACACTACCGGTTGTACCTGTTTAATGCCCTGCAATACAAATGGATTAGACCTTCTTCAGAACCCAAGCTTGGTTGGGTCCGGCATACTTGTAAAATTGGCCTTTATCAGGCAAAACAACATTCTTAACTTTAATGTTCTGAACTTTCTCAATGACTGGATATTTGACCTTGTAAACAGCCTTGACAAATTTCTATTTAGGCTTAGGCACAAATGTCTCCTTTCTAGCTTTAGGAGGACTAGCAGTCTTAGACCTATCATGCTTCCTATTATTCACATGCTGACGAGGAGTAGTCTTATCATTAGAAACATGCTTACCATTAAAATAAGCATACATCAAATTAAAAGCACAAGACATACAATCAGGAACACCACATGCTTTATGAGAGGGATTAACAACATGTAACTTATGCATGGTAAACATGGCATTTTTGTTATCCAACTCATGTGTGTCTGAGTTAGTCTCAGTTGCTTTCACAACTTTGACTGGAACCTTTGACACACTTGACTTGGAAACAACTTTCTCATTAGCAAGATCTTCAGCACAGATTTCTTCTTGAATAATAAATGAGGTCTCATCAAATGGTTCAGCAATTGATTTTTTATAGAGGGGTTCATCAACACCCTTAAGCACATGTGGTACTTCCCTACCTTTAGCACAAACATGAGGAGGGGAGTTTATGCCTAATTCTCCAATAGCAACATTATAATCATAACCTACTCCAGATGTTTGATTAATAGCTTGCTTATTATAGAACTCTTTAGCCTTAGAGGAAGAATTAAAGTAAGCTTTGACCTTAGTCTCAAGACCGGTGATCTTGTCTTTGAGAATAGTTTCGAGTTGTCTATAACAGTCAACTCTATTCTCTAGAAAAGATACTTGTTCTTTTAATTTATCTTGATTAATGTGCACAAGTCTTAATTCATTGACCTCTTTCTCAAGGTCTTTGATTTGTTGATTTAACATTTCATTATCACGACGAGCACAATCTAAGGAACCTCCTAGATGATAAACTAATTCAGCATCAGTAAATTTTACCTCTTTTCTTGACGATGAGGTGTTTGCATCACTAGCCATGAGAGCAAGATTCCCAACTTCTTCATCTTCACTGTCAGTATCATCCCAGCTTCTTCCCTTTGCCAGGTAAGCCCTTTCAGATTTACCCTTCCGATTAGAATCATAAGAGTTCTTTCTAAATTGTTTTGGCTTCCTGCATTCTGTGGCAAAGTGTCCCAACTCATTGCAGTTGAAGCATCGAATGGTGCTTCGATCAACCATCCCTGTTTTGTACCCACCACTGCTGGTGTTAGAGGATGAAGATCCACCTTTCTGGAATCTGTTGTAGTTGGACTTGTACTTGAACTTGGGATTCCTCTTGAATCTGACATTGGAGAATCTCTTGACAATCAGGGCCACTGACTCATCTTCCAATTGCTCCAGTTCTTCCAAGGAATAAAAATCATCTCCTGATTGATTTGTAGTAGGAGGATCAAATTCTGCTACTATCACATTTTCTTCAGCCTCGGAAGACTGTACCATTCTTTCTGACTGTTGAGATTGTTGTTGTTGTTGTGGTTGTTGTTGTTGTTCTTCAACTACTAGAGCAGTAGACGTGCTGACCACTCTTCCTTTCCCGTAGACTTCCTTCTGCTAAATCTGCTCCAACTCATAAGTCTTTAACACACCATAGAGCCTTTCCAAAGAAATCTCACTCAGATCTCTTGCTTCTCTTATGACAGTGATTCTATGTTCGAGATGAGTTGACAGTGTTAAAAGGAACTTTTTGTTGACCTCCCTGATTGAATAGTTTTTGCCATCAATGTTCAGTTTGTTGATCAATGCATTGTACCTCTCAAACACTTCAGTGATTCCTTCTCCTGGATTGGATTTAAAGTATTCATACTCAGAGGTAAGGATTTCTAACTTGTTCTCCTTAACTTCCTCTGTGCCTTCATTAATCACCTCAATAGTTTCCCAGATGTGTTTGGAATCTTTACGGTTCATCACATGTCTATTCATCAAGGGATCAAGGGAATATATTAAAATTAATTGAAGGCTAGCATCCAGGGAGGCTTCTTCTTTTTCAGCAGGAGAAAAATCCTCAGGATCTTTTACATAAGTTCTAGCTTTGGTAATCACCACATCATCTTCTATTACCTCCGGTTCAATAACCATCGGAATTTTTGGACCCTTCTTTAACACTTCCAGATATTTGGGATTTGCAACTTGTAAAAACAATAGCATCTTCTTCTTCCACATAACATAATTTTCTTTATCGAATAGTGGAATTTTAACGGTTCCAACTTTTTGTGTAGACATTATGATTTTTTTGAGTAAATAAAAATTCAAGGAGTGAAAGAATCACAAAAGTCTAGGATCTTGATTTGTTCGTTAATCAGAAGGCTCTGATACCAATTGTTAGGTCTCAATATGTTTGTAGAAGGGGGGTTGAATACAAACAATACCGTTTAATCGAATAAAATACGGAATAAAAAAAGTGAAACAAAATTCAAGTTAAATAAAACTATTATTAAACTTGAAAGGTGTTACAACAACGGTATCGTTTACAAGGGATTAATCTCAAATAAATTATTCCAAATCTAGAATAAATTCGACATGAACTTTTTCTATTTTTGTAATAAAAAGGGTCAAATGTTAAATGCAATTTGAGATTAAGTTCTAGGGATTTTGATCCGCTAGATAGTTACACAAGAACAAGAAAAGGATTTCTAGTGGATTAGATTTAACAATAAATACTAGAAATAAATGATCTGTGAATTTGCAATAAGTTCTCTCCTGTTTTTCTCTGTTCTGTGTTCTTCTGTGTTTGATATTCAATGCACTGCTTCTGTTGAAAATCAGCTTCAATTCTTTTATATTAAATCAATCCTTGATTTAACTGGCAAGACAATCCTTTTAGCTTAGCATGACAATCCTTTTAACTGGTAGGACTTTCGGTAGGACTATCCATTGAACTGATAGAACTTTCGGCAAGACAATCTAAATGAACTAGCATGATTTTCGGTATGACTATTGATTGTCATACCGATTGTCTTGCTAATACAAAAGATAGTCTTGCTGGATTAAAACATATTTTAATCAAATAATAATTCTGAATTAATTAATCAATTAATTCAATTAATCAATAAATTAATCTTTGAAGATTTAATTTATTCTTTTAATTAAATTATATGACTTAATTAATTAATAGAGAATTAATACTAATCTTGAACAGCAACCATTCTTCTGAAAATCTTCTGAAAATCACTGTCAATTATGAATCAATTCCACCACTTCAATGTTGACACTCGATGTACTGTCTGGTTCATGAGTGACTAACTTCCGTGACGTTTCTTCATGCCTTAACTTTGATACACTTGATTTTCTTCAGACTAAATCCTTGTAATTAATTGATACCCTGACTAGATCTCTGTCACTTGATTAAATCCACAATCTTGATTTATATCACTGAGGCTTGATCAATTTCTTGAGCTTCTTCCAGTGAATTAAGTCCTCAAGTCTATAGACGAACAATGTTACTTAATCCTTTGACATATGTTACTTTGAGAGATCTCTCTGACGATAGAACCACTATTTACTTGTTACATCCTTATTTGAGTTGAGTTAAATCCTCGAATTAACAAATAGGCTATGACATATGCCTTTCATCATCCCTCCAGAAAATAACAGCTGCATTTCGAATGCTTGCTTATGGAACGCTGCAGATTCGGTTGATGAATATATTAGGATTGGGGAAAGTACAGCTATCGAGAGTCTTAAAAGATTTGTAAAGGCAGTAGTTGAAGTATTTGGTGATAAATATTTGAGACGTCTAAATATGGAAGATACAACGAGATTGTTGGCAGTGGCAGAACAACGCGGCTTTCCAGATATGTTAGGAATTATTGATTGTATGCATTGGAAGTGGAAAAATTGTTAAACCGCATGGCAATGAACTTATACAGGTCATGTTCGTGAACCTACGATTATTCTGAAGCAATAGCTTCATATGATCTATGAATTTGGCATTCTTTTTTTGGATTACCTGGATCTTTAAATGATATTTATGTGTTAGATCGATCTAATGTTTTTAGTGAATTAGCAGAAGGTCGTGGACCTGAAGTTAATTTTAGTATCAACGGGCATGAATATAAGATGGGATACTATCTCGCCGATGGTATATATCATTCTTGGCCAACATCTGTTAAAACTATTTCAGATCCTCAAGGTAACAGAAGAAATTATTTTGCCGCTGCACAAGAAGCTGTTAGGAAAGATGTTGAGCGAACATTTGGAGTGTTGCAATCTCGATTTACAATAATACGTGGACCTTCACATTTTTGGGAAATCGACACAATGAAATATATAATGATGTCTTGTATAATTTTGCACAATATGATGGTTAAAGACGAAAGGGAATTGCATATAACAGATTATAATTATGACATGGATACCGACACACCAATCATTTTTATGAATATTGGCCGTAGAAGAGACATCAAAGAATTTATTGAGATACATCGACAAATTCGAGATAAGCAAGCTCATATCCAGTTATAGAATGATCTTATCGAGCATCTTTGGAAAATTCATGGAGGTGATATATAATAATGTCCTATTCTTATTATATTTTTCTTTCAATATATATTTTAAATATTGCATCCGTGTTGTATTTTCCTTTTAAAGATAGAACATTTCTTTCATTAATTGTCAACAAATTCAACAAAATTAGAATATGTAGGTCATGCCAATATATAGGCTACACGATCTTAACATAACAATCAAACTAAGCCATTTTTTCAAGATACTTGCTTCGAGAGAATTGTAGTAACTAGCAAGATGAGGTTCCATGATACTTGTGTCTTTTTCCATGTTAGAGGCCTCGTACAATTGTCTCTCTCGCTCTTCTTTTCCTCTCTTCCATTCATGTCTTTCCTCCTCTATTTTGACTACCTTGTCAAATGCCTCCAGTCTTTGTTGTGCGATGATCGTTAAATTTTCTTTCATTTCATTGAGTATGACTTTGAATTGATCTTCTTTAGCTTCGAAGTTCAAATTTTTTAGTTTCTTTGTTGCCTTTCTTCCAATAGGCCTTTCCATCATTTCTTCACTTTCGGTATCAACACTAGCACTCACTAGACTTTCGGTGGATGGTGTGGTAGGCGACTTATCATTTGGAGATTTCTTGTTTTTTTTGACTTGGACATATTGGATGAAAATTTTGGCGAATGGCACAATTCCGTCCAACAATGCATATAAGGAAAATCATGGTTTTGAATTTTTTGATACATTTCACATGTTTCACGAACCTGAATCAACAAGAGAAAGATGTTACAATCAGAATATGTGAACAATGCATATAAAAACTGCTGCAATAAATCTCCAGGAAGGTAAAAAATTGCTGCAATAAATCTCCAGATTTTGCAAAAATTGTAGTTGGGAAACTGTAAAAAACTAATGCGAAAAATCTGCAAAAATTTGCAGAAAACTGCTGCTCAAAAATTGCAGAAAATCACATAATTCTGCTGAAAACTGCAACTAAAAACTGCGGAATTCTGGTTCAAAAAAGCTAATGAACATGGACTGCATATGAGAGTTTCTCAATTAAATAAATACATGTACCTTGTCTTCTCTAGTCATACCACTTTGATTTTGGTCGTCTATTTGATTATAAAAGCTTTGAAACTTACTCACACAAAGTTGTATCGAGGACCACCGATTATATAAGGAGCTTGAAGTTCGTTCGGTGGGGAACGTTTTGTATTCGTTGTAGTAGCTTGCAATTTTAGACTAATATGTTTGTTGTGTTTGATTGTTGCCTTGAATTGGGTCCAAACTTATATTTTTCTAAGCGGATATAAGTAGCAGATCTTCTTCGATTGTGAAATTTTTCGATCTACCCTTTTTTGATTTGCTTGTCAACTCTTGTGTTTGTGATAATGGAGGTGCTTGCGAACTCATTTCTTCATTATCATTATAGACACCATCATTTAGCAATTGAGTGAAAAATGATTCCATTTTCTACAACAAAATCAAAGTGTTTAAGAAAGGCAACAAGCAAACATAGGGGAAGTAACCTTTTATACAAATCAAACACTACACCATCCTTGCAGGTAGCATTATGACACATCATTCGTTTTATGTTACCAAGTACAATTACAACTTCTGGACATACAAAATGGTACTACTTACAACCAACAAACAAATCAAAACTTAATGTTCAACAAGTAAGATTAAAACAAGAATTCAACAATTACATATCCAATTGCAGGAATAAAAAAGGAAAATCAAAACAAGGGATAGCCCTATTTTCCCCTTTTTATGCACAAACATTGAATTAATTTGTAGTAGACATACCTTGGGTGTTGGTTTTCTAAACCAAAGAAGAACTTATGTGAATTGGTAAAAAGATACAGGTCTTCAAGAAGGGACATAAGTTTTGCCGGGAATTGGGAAATATCAGAGGGCGGGAGTCTATGTGGAGAGATTATAGAGAATGAGTTTGACTAGTGAATTTGGGGAAGCCATATACATAATTGTAAAAATTTAGAGAAGGGGGGAGCAGCGTTGGAGTGACCTAATTTTGTATATATACATAGCCACGTCAATTATACATAAGGGGTGAGTGCCCTTGGAGATGCTCTAAGATGTTAATTAAGGCAGAAGCAAGGACCTTTCCCTTTACTGCATGTGACGACCATAAAAAATACTAGTACATTTCTTTTGATTTTAAACCTATCAATTGTAAATAATATTCACAATTAAGATTACGATAAATAAAAAAATCTAGTCGTCTCCTTCCTCTCCTCCCCTCTTCTTGTTCATCTTCAAGTAAATCGAGGGGATTCCACTAGTTTTCTCTGGTGAAAAACCCCAACCCCTTCATTCTCTTTTGTTCTTGTTAATTTCCTCCAATAAAACTCATTTTTTTATGTCTGTGTGTCTCTCCTTTTGGAGTGTGTGTTTTGTCTCTACTTTTGAAGTGTTTTGTTATGTTTTTGTTTAATTATGGTTGGTTGAGTTTATTTGGTGTTGAATTGGTTGAGAACGAGTTTATTAATATTCTTGGTGATATGTAAAGCCTACATCGAATCTAGAGCAGTGGTGATTATTGCAAGAGCTCACCTTTCACAGCCAAAGATTGTTCATCTTTCACGGGTTTACACTTTCGGCATGTCTATAGCTGGTATCCGGCATCTAACAATGGTTGTTATGTGATATGGTCAATTACAATGTTGTTATTTTCAGAGATGTTGGTAGAATTTGGATCGCTTGGGATGTCTTTGATTTCGTTTTTAATTTTAAGAATTTTAAAATTTAATGTGTTAAACGATCAGAAAACAAATCATCTAATTATTTTTAGTATGTTATTTATTTTACCATCTGGTTGTATCGACAGTTGACTGTATTATATTCAAGTTAATAATTTTTTTTTGCATTTGTCAAAAAAAACATTTAAAATATATATTTTAAAACTAAAGTTAAAAAAAATGCAAAAAAGCAAAATAAGTTGAGAAAAAATACGTGTTACTAACGTTCAACTTATCAGCTTATAAGTTATAAATTCAACTTATAATTTGACAAACAGTTCTCGATAAATAATTAAGGGCTTAAATCAGATAAGTCACTTATAAGTAGGCCATTATATTTTTTTTCTTATATCTATTTGCAAGATATGAAATTTATCTACATAAGTGTTTTTAACTACTTATTGCAAATCTAACCATACAAAAAGAAAAAAATGCTTAACACTATGTACAAAAAAATTTATAAAATTCTTATAAAAAATTAAAATTATCTTAACATTATAAATTATATTTATTTGCTATGATGGTTTATATTGTATTGTAGTTTACAAATTTAAAATAATGAGAATTTCAGGAGTTTTGGTAGAAAATATATAATTAAATTGATCAATATGCTATTTAAGATATGTACCGAATATCAGGACAAACAAAAGTCTATCATATTTTTATGTTCTCTGTAAGTTCAAATAATTATTTTGCTCACAAGATATTAGTTTGCCTGATCGTTAAAATTTGAAGGATATCAATTAACAAAGTAGAATTACATAAAAAATGTAATTAAAGATTTAATAATTTTATTATTTTAGAAACTTAATATAAATCAAACCTCATTTGTACAGGTTATTAAAGGTTTATATAGGTGAAAAGGCATAGCAGATGTTAGGAGTTATGCGTATAATTATCATAGTTACTATATTTTTTAAATCACAAACTAGATCTTTCAAGTAGAAAATGAGAATCATTAAATCTAAATTTTAAAAATATAAATAATCAAAATTTCCGTTTCTAATCCTTCCCGCTAACATATTTTAATATAATCTTGTTATTCATGTTTGATGGATTATGATTTGGAGGAATCAAAAATTACAAAACATATATGATGGCATTCATCCTATTAAGTACTCCTCTGTCTCATTTATAATTTCATAATGTTTTTTTTTTCTGAATAAAAGTTTAAATAAAAGTTTTATGTTTAAACTTTTATTTTAAAACAAAATTTTTTAAAAAAATACTATAAAACTATATTTTATAAAAATCTCCAAATATATGTATAAATAATAAACCTATACAACCTAGGATGGAAATAGTATTTTTTATGTGATAGTCGGAAAATTGAGTTATAATATAATAATGACTCATTCTATTTCCGCTTATTATGCAACAATCCGCCACTTCTACAAACGTATTCTTAATACCCAAGTGTATGTGGGCACATCAACTATATATGGAAATGACAACTATCCATTAGAATACAAGATCCTCCTTCCTCTAAGTTCTAACACTTTAAAATTTTGGGAAGACTGATTTCTTGATATGATATCAGAATAAGTTAGATGACACATGTTTGATCGTGTTAGAATATAAGGGGTTTTAGAGCGACCGGCCGGGTTCCTCGACACTACCAACATAATATTCATAGCAAAATCATACTCCCTCCATCTCTCCCAAATGTTTACATTTGGGTTGGGCACGGAGTTTAAGAAAAATGATAAAATAGTGGAGGAAAGCTAAAATAGTGAGTAAAGTAGTGTGACCGATTAATATTATATGTATAAAGTGAATATAGTGGAGAAAAGTAGTGGTTGTAATTATTTTAAAAATTATAAAAACTTTACTATTTTTGAAAAGTTTTGAAATGTAAACAATTGGAAGGGACATCAAAAAAAGGAAAGTGTAAATAAATGGGAGGGACGGAGGGACAGAGGGAGTATCACTTTTAAATAAGTAAAAAAAGAAAAAATCATATCAGTTGTTGGATAGAATACTAATACTTGTAACCTCAAACAAACGTATGTGCTTCCGTAATCACAGGATATGCCTCAAAATGGCCTCCAGTATAATAGAAATGAGAAAGTGGACTTTGCTTCTTAATAAACAATACACGAAATCAGACAAGTCTTATAATTGATTATTAATTGGTTTATTAATCGATCTATACTAGCTTGCACTGATGTCCACTCTTCCAAAAGGTCAATGTACCTTTTGTAAACCTTTTCTTGCGCTAATTTTTCGATACTGAAAATGTTGAGAGCAGAGTTAATCTTTATCCCAGCGCCTGAAGTTGGCCATCTGGTAGCTGCAGTAGAACTTGCAAAGCTGCTTGTTTGTCGCGATGAACGAATCTCCATCACATTCCTTTTACAAAAGATGCCTTATGACACTGGCGTTGTAGCCTTCACTCAGAACCTTAAGAAAGATGATCATGACCGCATTGACTTTGTAGACATTCCAGCCCCGGACGAGACTACTATGACAGAGCTTATGTCCCTGCCACCCACATCTTTCCATGAAGCCTTCGTCTCAAATCAGCGGACTCCGGTGACGGATATAGTTACGACAATTTTGAAGCGGTCCGAGACTTTAAAGCTAGGTGGATTTGTCCTTGACATGTTTGTCACTCCCATGATAGATGTGGCTAATGACTTCAATGTTCCAGCTTATGTATTGTTCACTTCTGGTGCTGCTTTTCTTAACCTCATGTTTTATGCTCAAGATCTCAAAGACAACAAAAACCTGGAAATTTTAAAGTACAAGGACTCGGATATTGAGCTCTCTGTTCCGGGTTTCTCTAACCTAGTTCCTGCTAAGGTTTTGCCTCCCGTGATGCTAGACGAGGGTGGATCCGCCATGATGACAACTATAGCTACAAGGTTGCGAAAGATCAAAGCTATTTTTGTTAATACAGTTTTGGAACTCGAAGCTCATGCTATTAAGTTCCTTGAAGATGATAGAAACTTGCCTCTTATTTACCATGTAGGCCCTCTAATTAATTTAAAATATGTCGAGACGACATCCCATGACAAAAAATCCGATTTGGACATTGTGCCCTGGTTGGACAGGCAACCATGTTCATCTGTAGTATTTTTATGCTTTGGTAGTAAGGGAAGCTTCGATACAGAGCAAGTAAAGGAGATAGCATGTGCTTTGGAGCTCAGCGGACAGCGTTTCTTGTGGTCTCTACGACGCCCATCTCAAAATAAGGAAATAATGGAACCGCTAAAAGATTATGAGGATTATAATGAGGTGTTGCCAGAAGGATTCTTGGAGCGGACTTCAGAAATAGGGAAAGTTATTGGATGGGCGCCACAGATGACTATACTTTCCCATCCAGCAGTTGGAGGATTTGTGTCACATTGTGGATGGAACTCTACATTAGAGAGTATATGGTTTGGTGTGCCAATAGCTACGTGGCCAATGTACGCGGAGCAACAGATCAATGCATTCCAGTTAGTAAAGGAATCAGGAATTGCCGTGGAGATTAAAATGGACTACAGAAAAGACGATTTTCTTAACAATGAATCAGCAGAAGTTGTGAAAGCGGAAGTGATAGAGAGGGGTATAAGATTTGTGATGGATGGAGAAAGTGAATTAAGAAGTAAGATGAAAGAAATGAAAGACAAATGCAGAGAAGCCACTGCAGAGGCTGGCTCATCATACACTTCCCTGGGACAGTTTATTGAGGCTGTCATTGATAACATCCGATAAGGAGCTTCCAATTTAAATCAATAATAATATTTCTACAGCTCTAAACTATATTGCAAATCAAGATTCTGTAAATTATTACCTCAGGATCATCATAGCCAGTTGTTTATTGTTTTAGTGAATCTTAGGCCTTGATATCTTCTCTTTATATTCCCTTCTAAAATGTAATGTATGTTATACATTGTAATCTATAGTAAATAATCCGAGTTTTCTGTTTTTCTTGGATTGATGCATGGATTCAGTTTCAACTGTTCAAGTTATACGATTTATTAAACCATCCTCCGGATCCAGTTGTTTGAGTTGGTTTCAGTAATCCATCCAGGAAGCTCAAAAGCATAATAATGTTTTTGTTGGAGTTGATCTTGAAATCTGTCTACAGTTTTATGTTGTTAGTACAATCAAGATATTCTAATACTTTTGACACATTTCTACAACTTTAAAAAGCGGATAAAAAATTGATATATAAATGTATTTTACTATAAGCGCAAAGTAAAACGCATCCTGCAACTTTTGAAGTAACAACCTATTGCCATCAATGATGAACGGTAACATGATAGCAAGGCCAAGGAGGGTCACCTGCAAATATACATGCATCAGGAATACATAAAAAATAATAATAAAATAATTGAAGAAAACTACACAAGCATTTTTCGTATCCATCTGTAACCATGTATTGATCTTATCTTTTCTTATAATGTCCACATATATTTTTGTGTAGATTAGATTGGCAGCGAGTTCATAGCATTATTATCTAAAGGTTGTGGCAAAGCTAATTCAATCCCTTTTTCTATATCTTTGATCACCTTACTCGACCAACTTCTAGTTGTAAAAAAGATGAGAGCAGAGCTAATTTTTATCCCTGCGCCTGGAGCTGGTCATTTGGTATCTGCAGTTGAGTTTGCGAAGCTCCTTGCTAGTCGTGATGAGCGTATTTCAATCAGCATCTTAATAATGAAGTTTCCTTTTGACTCCACCACAGGAGCGCTGCCTCGGAACCTTAAGAAAGAGGCTCATGAACGCATAGCCTTTGTGGACATTCCTGATTTAGATGAGAGCACGCTGACAGAGCTCATTTCTCTACCAATGATATCTTTCTTCACTTCCTTTATTGAGAGCCAGCAGGCACCGGTAAGAAATATAGTTACAACAATTTTGAAACAGTCCAAGTCTGGTAAGCTTGGTGGATTTGTTATTGATATGTTCTGTACCTCAATGATGGACGTCGCGAATGAATTCAAAGTCCCGGCATATGTATTCTACACTTCTGGTGCTGCTTTACTTTCCCTCAAGTTTTACATTCAAAATCTTAAAGACAGCGAAAACAAGGAAAGTTCTGAGTTCAAGTATTCAGACCCTGACCTCTCCGTTCCTGGTTTCATCAGCCCGGTACCTGTTAAAGTTTTGCCTTCGGTGATGCTTACTAAGGATGGGTCTGCCTTCGTAGTAGGTATAACCCGAAGGTTACGAGAGGCCAAAGCTATCTTGGTAAACACAGTGCGGGAACTGGAAGCCCATGCTATCAAGGCCCTTTCTGATGAGGAAAACACACCTCTGATTTACCATGTAGGCCCTATAATTAATTTTACAACTGGTGGGGCGACAACCGATAAGGAAAGGTCAGAAGAGGACCTTGTTTGCTGGTTGGACTGTCAACCACCTCTTTCTGTAGTGTATCTGTGCTTCGGCAGTACGGGAAGCTTTGATGCAGAGCAAGTAACAGAGATAGCACACGCATTGGAACTCAGCGGAAAACGTTTCCTGTGGTCTCTACGACGCCCATCTCAAGAGAAGGAAAAAATGAAACCACCAACAGACTATGAGGATTACAATGAGGTGTTGCCAGAGGGATTCTTGGAGCGGACATCAGGAATAGGAAAGGTCATTGGATGGTCGCCACAGGTGACTATCCTATCCCATGTATCTGTAGGAGGATTTGTATCCCATTGTGGATGGAACTCTACTTTAGAGAGTATATGGTATGGCGTTCCAATGGCTACCTGGCCTCTGTCTGCTGAGCAACAGATCAATGCCTTTCAGTTGGTGAAGGAATTGGGAATTGCAGCGGAGATTAAAATGGACTTCAGAAAAGACAATTTTACTAACATTGAACCAACAGAAGTTTTGGAAGCGAATGTGATAGAAAGGGGCATAAGATGTCTGATGGATGGAGAAAGTGAAATAAGAAGTAAGATGAAAGAAATGAGAGACAAATGCCGAGAAGCTACTGTAGAGGCCGGCTCATCTTATACTTCCGTTGGACAGTTTATTGAGGCTATAATTGAAAGCATCCGATAAGGAGCTTCCATTTATACCAATGATAATTTTTCTGGAGATCTAAAACCTATGCATATCAAAGTCCTACAAATTATTACCTCTGGGTTATTCTAGCAGTTCTTTCTTGTTTTGGAGAATACTTGATATCTACTCTTTATGATCCTTTCTACTCCTGTAATGTAATGTATGTATGCAATACAACAGAAGTTGTAACAACAGAAGTGATAAAATGTCTGATGGATGAAGAAAGCGAAATAATAGTAAAATGAAAAAAATTGAAAGACAAATGTAGAAAGGCTAATGTTGAGTCTATCATTGATAACATCCTGGGAGCTTCCACTTACATCAATAATAATATTTCTTAACATGTTTTAAGCATTTTTTCATGAACTGACGCAGATGGTTAACAACCTATGTCATCAATGATGAAATGTAGCATAATAAGAGAACAATAAGTTTGTCAGAATATTGTGCAAATAATTGAATAAAATTTGAGTCCGCACAATATCTTATGACGAATACACATGCATTTTTCGTATTTATCTGTAGCCAATTATTCATCTTATCTTCTCTTATGATGTCCACATAAATCTTTGTCTAGATTAGATTGGCGGTGAGTTATATCATTATTGCAAGGAAACTCATTCTAAAGATTATTTTTGATCATCTTACTCGACCAATTTCTAGTAGTAAAAATGATGAGAGCAGAGCTAATTTTTATCCCTTCGCCTGGAGTTGGTCATTTGGCATCTGCCGTTGAGTTTGCGAAGCTCCTTGCTGGTCGAGATGAGCGGATTTCAGTCAGCATCTTGATAATGAAGTTTCCTTTTGACTTCAACACAGGACCGTTGGTTCAGAACCTTAAAAAAGAGGCTCCTGAACGGATAGCCTTTGTAGACATCCCTGATTTAGACGAGACCACTCGGATCGAGCTTATGTCTTTACCACGGATGTCTTTCTTCACTTCCTTCATTGAGAGCCAGCGGCCACTGGTAAGAGATATAGTTACAACAATTTTGAAACGGTCCGAGTCTGGTAAGCTTGGTGGATTCGTCATTGATATGTTCTGCGCGTCAATGATAGACGTTGCAAATGAATTCAATGCCCCAGCTTATGTGTTCTTCACTTCTGGTGCTGCTTTTCTTTCTCTTAAGTTTTATATTCAAAATCTAAAAGACAAACAAAGCAAAGAAATTTCTGATTACAAGGATTCAGATGCTGACCTCTCCGTTCCTGGTTTCATCAACCCAGTACCTGTTAAGGTTTTGCCTTCCGTGATGCTTACTAAGGAAGGGTCTGCCTTCGTTATAGGTGTAGCCCGAAGGTTACGAGAGGCCAAAGCTATCTTGGTAAACACAGTGTGGGAAATGGAAGCCTATGCTATCAAGGCCCTTGCTGATGATGAAAACACCCCTCTGATTCACCATGTAGGCCCTATAATTAATTTTACAACTGGTGGGGTGACAACTGATAAGAAAAAGTCAGAAGAGGACATTGTTTCTTGGTTGGACTCTCAACCACCTCTTTCTGTAGTGTATCTGTGCTTTGGCAGTATGGGAAGTTTCGATAGAGAGCAAGTAACAGAGATAGCACAGGCATTGGAACTCAGCGGACAATGTTTCTTGTGGTCTCTACGACGCCCATCTCAAGAGAAAGAAAAAATGAAGCCACCAACAGACTATGAGGATTACAATGAGGTGTTGCCAGAGGGATTCTTGGAGCGGACATCAAGAATAGGAAAGGTCATTGGATGGGCGCCGCAGGTGACTATCCTTTCCCATCCATCCGTTGGAGGATTTGTATCCCATTGTGGATGGAACTCTACATTAGAGAGTATATGGTGTGGCGTTCCAATGGCTACTTGGCCTCTGTCCGCTGAGCAACAGATCAATGCCTTCCAGTTGGTGAAGGAATTGAGAATTGCAGTGGAGATAAAAATGGACTACAGAAAAGACCATTTTACTAATGAACCAACAGAAGTTTTGACAGCACATGTGATAGAAAGGGGTATAAGATGTGTGATGGATGGAAAAACTGAAATAAGAAGTAGGATGAAAGAAATGAAAGACAAATGCAGAGAAGCCACTGTGAAGGCCGGCACATCTTATACTTCCCTTGGACAGTTTATTGAGCCTATCATTGATAACATCCGATAAGAAGCTTCCATTCTTACCAATGATAATATCTCAAGATCTCTAAATCAAAATGCAAATCAAATTCCTATTAATTATTACCTCAGGGTTATTCTAGCGGTCTATATTTTAGATTGTTCTTTCTGGTTTTGGTGAATCCTTGATATCTACTCTTCATGATCCTTGTTACTCCTGTAATGTAATTTATGTATGCAATACAATGTAGTCATATAGAAATCTATAAGAGATGATCCGAGTTTGTTATTCCTGAATTGATGCATGAATTTATGAATACAACATACTGTTGGGAGGAATCAAACCGCAGACTGTGCTACTATCCACACAATCTCCATTTGCCCTTACCACCTGACTACCTGAGCTACCCAGGATCGTTAACGCCTTATTTGAGAGAACAAGTCCAAGTCATTTTATCTAATATAATTTTTTTTTGCCAGATATCTAATATAATTAAATGATAAGAAATTCAGAATAAACACTATACATCGAGCCCGACCTACAGTGTTCTAGATTGCATTTGTCTGTGCAATCAATATATAGTAACGCAGCAGTTTGACACGTTTCTGAAAAAATAAAAAGCATTCTGCAACTTTAGAAAAACAAAAAATCGATAAAGAAATGCCTTATAGAGTGTGGAAAAATACCAAAATTTTCTATTTGTCGTGTTTTCAAATTTTTTTTTCTTGAAATTATGGTGAAAAAGGTCAAGACACTGTAATCATCTATGATCAGTGGGTAACATGAAAGTGAAAGGAGGGTCGCCTGCAACAGAAAAAGAAGATTGGCAGAATATTCTGTCTGTATAAATTGCTATTAAGAAAAGTTGATAAAATTGAAAAAAATTAGAGTCCGCATAATATGTTCAAATAATACAAATGCATGTTTCCTAAATATTAGCACAATATCTTAGAATACACATTCATTTTTGCTACTACATCTGGCCTTACCCTTTTCTTATCATGTCCACATACATCTTTGTCTACACTAGATTGGCATTGCGTCTACAGCACTATCACAACAAAATTGATTCAAGATTTTGCAATATAAAGTTGTAGATAATTTTGGTCATCTTATTCAGACTCATTTTAAAAAGATGAGAGCAGAGCTAATTTTCATCCCTTCTCCTGGAGTTGGTCATCTGGCATCTTCCGTTGAGTTTGCTAAGCTCCTTGCCAGTCGAGATGGTCGGATTTTCATCACCATCTTGATAATGAAGCATCCTTTTGGCTCCAACACAGGAGCATTGGCTCAGAACCTTAAGGAAGAGGCTCCTAAACGCATAGCCTTTGTAGACATCCCTGATTTAGACGAGGCTACTCGGAAAGAGCTCATGTCTTTACCACCGATATCTTTCTTCCCTGCCTTCATTGAGAGCCAGCGGGCACTGGTAAGAGATATAGTTACAACAATTTTAAAACAGTCCGAGTCGGGTAAGCTTGGTGGATTCATTGTTGATATGTTCTGCAACTCAATGATAGACGTGGCAAATGAATTCAATGTCCCAGCTTATGTATTCTTCACTTCTGGTGCTGCTTTTCTTTCTCTCATGTTGTACGTTCAAAATCTCAAAGACAATGAAAGCAAAGAAATTTCTGATTCAGACGCTGAGCTCTCTGCTCCTGGTTTCATCAACCCGGTTCCTGTTAAGGTCTTGCCGTCAGTGATGCTTACTAAGGATGGGACTGCCTTCATCGTAGCTACAGCCCGAAGGTTACGAGAGGCCAGAGGTATCTTGGTGAATACCGTGTTGGAACTGGAAGCCCACGCTATCAAGTCCCTTGCTGACGATGAAAACACTCCTCTGATTTATCATGTAGGCCCTATAATTAATTTTACGACTGGTTGGGCGACACCGGATAAGAAAAAATCAGAAGAGGACATTGTTTGCTGGCTAGATCGTCAACCGCCTCTTTCTGTAGTTTTTCTGTGCTTTGGGAGTAGGGGAAGCTTTGATGCAGAGCAAGTAACTGAGATAGCACACGCATTGGAACTCAGCGGACAACGTTTCTTGTGGTCTCTACGTCGTCCATCACAAGAGAAGGAGAAAATGAACTTACCAACAGACTATGAGGATTACAATGAGGTGTTGGCAGAGGGATTCTTGGAGCGGACATCAGCAATAGGAAAGGTGATTGGATGGGCGCCGCAGGTGACTATCCTTTCCCATCCATCTGTGGGAGGATTCGTATCCCATTGTGGATGGAACTCTAGTTTAGAGAGTATATGGCATGGCGTTCCAATGGCTACATGGCCTCTGTATGCTGAACAACAGATCAATGCTTTCCAGTTAGTCAAGGAACTAGGAATTGCAGCGGAGATTAAAATGGACCACAGAAAAGACCAATTTACCAAGTTAGAATCAACAGAAGTTGTGAAAGCGGAAGTGATAGAGAGGGGTATAAGATGTGTGATGGATGGAGAAAGTGAAGTAAGAAGTAAGATGATGGAAATGAAAGACAAATGCAGAGAAGCTACCGTAGAGGCCGGCTCGTCTTATACTTCTCTTGGACAGTTTATTGAGGCTATCATGGATAACATCCGGGTGTAGGAGTTCAAAAATTGCATCAATAACAATAATATTTCCGGAGCCTGCAACTAAGGAGCAAATCTTCGTCCTATAAAACAGGAAGTCAGGATTATTAAAGCAGCCTATGTTTTAGTTAGTTCCTTGTTGTTCTTGTAAACCTTTCAACTTGAAATGTTCTCTTAATAATCCCTATTTTTATGTAAGAAATCCATTAGGCCTTTACAGTTTCCAGTACTTAGTTAATATATTTTTGATGTATGTTATACGATGTACTAGAGTATAGTAAATTATAATTTAAGCTCCGCAGATGTTATGTTTTCTGGATTAATGCATGATTTTCAATCGTTCAAGTTATATGCTACAGTTGAGCTATCCTAAAAGGGATGTAACTTAGTTTTCTAGTCCAGCCAACCAAATTTGAAAACTTCAAACCTGCCAGATTCTGTTTTAAACCGATGATCTGTAAGAAGATAAAGATTTAGAAAGAAAACAAAGCTGCAATCTTTATTCATTTTTCAGGCCATCAATGTAATAAAGTCATTTAGTACGAGCAGGGGCGGATCCAAGCACAGATAATGGGTGTTCTTGATCCCCCAACTCCCAAAAGTCCAAAACAATGCTATCTTTGATGTCATTTCTATAATTTGAAACAAAATCATAAGAAGTTAAAATCCAAAAATATTCTATACTCTGAATTACATGTTCATAAATCTTACATAATTATGTAGTTGCTGGAATCAGACCCCATTTTAGATTAAAATTAATTAATTAAATTATATAGTTTTATTTCGGTTAATCAAAACCCAAATGTAACTAAAATGATACCGAACTGAGGTTTCATAATTGTTAGCTAAACTGAAATTAATTTGATTTTTCGGTTAGTTTTGCGTTAACGTAACCGAATGCTTCTACGAGTAATTGAAAATACATTTTTTTTATTTCAAAACCTTGGAAAAGACAAATTTAGAAACTAAACTAGGTTAGTGGGCGGCCAAAGCTGTTCTGAATATTGTTGTGATGAATGATTGAACCTGTTCTTTGTATCTCAGATGTTTCATTTATAGTTTTATACTCCTGCCTGCTTTCCTCGAATTGCACAACAAATGGAACTTGAACACGCATGGCCAACAAGTCTTCACGCATGGCCAACAAGTCTAAAAAGTTAAAGGGACGGACGACTAGACTTTGGTCCGTCCTTGAAACAATTAGATTTCTCTTCTACTAAAACTAGTTAGAGCTTGTTTCAAAGATTTATAAAAAATTTAGTCATTGCCAACCTTTTTTCATCCCAGTTATTGTTATAAAAAAATGATGATATCAGAGTTGATTTTTATCCCAGCTCCTGGAGTTGGTCATCTGGTATCTGCAGTTGAGCTTGCAAAGATGCTTGTTCGTCGCGACGAGCAAGTCTCCATCAACATCCTGATAATAAAGATGCCTTTCGACAGTGGCGCTGCTGCCTTAACTCAAAACCTTCAGAATGATGCTCCAGACCGCATTAATTTTGTAGACATCCCTTCTCTTGACGAGAGCATTGTCACAAAGCTCAAGTCTTTCCCACGCATGTCGTTCCTTGATTCTTTCCTCTCGGAACAGAGGACTCAGGTTAAAGATGTAGTTCGAGAGATTTTGAATCGGTCCGAGTCTTCTAGGCTTGGTGGATTTGTTCTTGACATGTTTTGCACCCCTATGATACAAGTGGCTAATGATTTTAATGTGCCAGCCTATGTATTCTTCACTTCTGGTGCTTCTTTTCTTGGCCTCGTATTTTATGCTCAAAATCTTAAAGACAATGAAAACCTGGAAATTTCAGAGTACAAGGACTCAGATATTGAGCTCTCTGTCCCGTGCTTCTCGAACCTGGTTCCTGCTAAGGCTTTGCCTTCCGTGATGCTAACGGAGAATGGATCTGCCATGATGACAACTATAGCAAGAAGATTACGAAAGACCAGAGCTATTTTGGTCAATACAGTATTGGAACTGGAGGCTTATGCTATTAAGTCTCTCGAAGATGATGGAAACATACCTCATATCTACCCTGTAGGGCCTGTAATAAATTTCAAGAAAGGTGAACCAACATCCAATAACAAGAATTCTTATGAGGCCATAATGAGCTGGTTAGACAGGCAGCCAAGTTCATCTGTGGTGTTTTTGTGCTTTGGAAGTATGGGAAGCTTTGATATCGAGCAAGTAAAGGAGATAGCAAGCGCGTTGGAGCTCAGCGGACAGAGTTTCTTGTGGTCTCTGCGACGCCCATCACAAGAGAAGGAAAAGATTGAATTGCCAAAAGATTACGAGGACTACAATGAGGTGTTGCCAGAAGGATTCTTGGAGCGGACATCAGAGAAAGGAAAAGTTATTGGATGGGCGCCGCAGGTGACTATCCTTTCCCATCCAGCAGTAGGAGGATTTGTGTCACATTGTGGATGGAACTCTACACTAGAGAGTATATGGTGTGGAGTGCCAATAGCTACTTGGCCAATCTTTGCTGAGCAACAATCTAATGCATTCCAGTTGGTGAACGAGTTGGGATTAGCAGTGAAAATTAGGTTGGATTATCGAAACAATTATTTTGCTCCAAATGAATCACCAGAACTTGTGACAGCGGAGGAAATAGTGAGTGGTTTAGGAGGTCTGATGAATTATGGTGAAATTACAGACAAGGTAAAAACAGTGCAAGACGTATGCAGAAAAGCTATTATAGAGGGAGGCTCATCGTACAATTCACTAGGGCAGTTTATCCAGGATGTCACTGATAACATAAACCAACGTTTCAACCTATAAAACACCAACTCAGGATTAATAAAGTAGCCCTATATTTTAGCTAGTTCTTTCTTCGTTCTTGTATGCCTCAGAACTTGAAATCTATTCTTTATAATCCGTTTTGTTATGCAAGAAATCCATTGAAATGGACAGACAAGGCTTTCCCTGTTACTACTAGTTAACATATTTTTGATGCATGTCAAATAATGTAATCATATACTAGCATTTTACAATTTAAGATCTGCAGATGTCGGTTTTCTTGGATTAATGCATGAACTCATTTTCAATCGTTCAATTAATTTGATATAATAAAGCTATCCTTGTGATTAGGAAGTAACCGGTTTGGGACTGGCAACCAAAATTGAGAAGTTAAACGGTGCTAATGACTTGATACTTACTTACAGATTATCTTCATACATTTTTTTCCCATTTAAATTCTATTTATATATGTTTACACCTTTATTGAATAGTCGATAATTTAAATAACGAAATAACTTTCCAAATTCGAATCCAAATAAACACATGTATACGAATGATTCTCCATCTTACATACTTTTACGTACTCCCTTCATTTCTCCTTTCAACAATTTTCATTAAATCCACTTTTCACATAACGGGCCGCGTCTCAACAGACGGCCCGACAATCAATCCGACTCGACCATACTTACATACCATAACTAAGTCCTTTTCTTGATATACAATCAATCACAAAATTTATTTTTTATTCCCGTAATCTATTTCGCGAAAATCCCAGTCGTTACAATATATATATATTAAAACGAATAGTGTTACATTATAATTTAAATTTATAACCATATGTTAGATTTTGACTATACGATCATCTGATGCAACACGGAAGCGTAGGATAAGTAAGCGCTAACCCTTAGGAACAAACACGAATCCACAAGCACGAATTCGAAAAGATAACTCTGTAATTTACCAGAAATATGAGAAAAATTTCAAGGTTTTTTTTATTAATAATAAGATTTTTTTCAATACGTTACATTGTACGACTGTTTATATAGGGATATAAAACCGTAAAATAAATAAAAACAATTCCTAATTAAAATAAATAATAATTAAAAGCAGCGTGATCATGCAACTTTGAGCATGAGCATGCAATGTCTTCAATCTGGCCACCAAAAAGCTATTGTTGTTTTTTTCACTTTTGGCATGACCATGCAATCCAACGGCGTGAGCATGCCACCATATATCCTTAACAGCGTGATCATGCAGTTCTCAGCGTGATCATACCTTTGTTCTTCTCACACTCATCATACCCTTGATATGTTCCGAAAATCTTACTACATCAGACTCCTTCACTTCAAAAGAACTCGACCTCGAGTTCTCATCTAGAATAACAATTGCGTCGACCTGCCGCTTTTTTCTCGCCATGATGGTATTTTTAAAGGTAAACACCTTGTTAGAACCTTATACCTCTATTCCAACCTCACTAATTTCTTTTCATCTATTCCTACCACTATTCCAACCTCACTAATTTCTTTGAGTTCCAGTATGGCTACCATTCTATTGGCCAAGATAGCAATTTGCTCTTTCTTTTGTTTAGCCTTTTTAGCATCTAGAGCAGCTTGCTTCTTTTCCTGCTTCAATCTAGCCTTTTCTTCTCTCTTTGCTTGAGCAAATTGAGGATGTCCAGCCATCAACAAATTCCTGCTCAGCCGTCTGAAATCATTGAATCTCAAGATCCAAAGAAGCAAGTTGAACAACAGAAGAAGTCTCCAAGAATCAAGGAATTGGCTAAAAGAACCAAAAGGAAACTGGACATTATTGATAAGAAATTGGAGAATCAGTTTCCCAAGGAATCCACTCCAACTACAACTACAACTCAAGTATCAAAACCCTCTGTGGTATTTGAAGATATCAAGGTAGTGGATCCTTACAGGAACATTCATGGTGAACCTATTGTGCCTAAGGATGAGCCAATAGAATGGGAGAACATACCAATTCCTGACTTCAATCTGCCAATCCTCAACAAGCCAAAGAGAACAAAGTCAAGAGCAGTCAAGAAAGTGAAGTTGTCACCTCTCAAATCTAAATCTCTAGTCAAAGCTCAATCTAAAGTCAACAAAGGAAATTATATGTACTTGTGTGACATCAAGGAGTTTTCTGATCTAAACCTCTATCTAGATGAACTAGATGAAGTGAGAGAAATTGATGCATACAGAAACCTACCTGAAAGGTTAGTGCTCAAGTACAAGGGAGGAAAGGAGATTCAATGGCCACTTCACAGGATCCTTCAAGAAAGTCAAGCTGTACTGATTAAGGTTTACTCATCTTTCAAGAAGAACTTTGGGTTCAATGTTACTGCAAGAAGATTGGTACTGAAGAAGATTGAAGAACTAAGGAGTGTTAGAGCTAAAGATGCACTCCCAAAGACTCTAATCATCCCTTACACAGGGAGAAGATTGCATCTAAAGCCCTACTGGCTGATGGAGTTCATGGATTATAAATGTGTGAGAAGATTTTTCAGATTAGAAGACCAATTGAGCATCTCTAGCAATGAGACTCTCTTGGAAATGCAAGAAAAGCTAAATCTCTCAGAATCTGATGAACTGGAAATCCATAGGCAGCCCCAAAATCAGATTGAAGAAAATAACAGAAAGCTTGGAAAGAGATCCAGACCTTCAAGGAACTAGATAAATCTGCTCAGGCTAGAGGAGCATCTTGAAAATGACTGTGAGCAAAACTTGGTACATTTTATTAATTGAAGCACTTTTCAGTATTATCTACTTTCTTTTAAAGTGGAATTTTTAGGGTGTTTTGTTATCATCAAGTATCTCTTAATTTATGGCCACAATTCTAGTAGACATAAATTGGGGGAGATTGTTGTGTATATGTTGTGTACTTGATGATTTCATGAACAAAATACCTTGGTAGATTTTACTTAGTGAAAATGTAGCACTCGACGGATAAGGATTATAGTCCCGACGGATAACTTATTTTAGTCCCGACGGATGATGACTTATTATCCATCGAGTGAGTAGCTTATGTAACAATAAGTCTGTAGCACATTTCTGTATGACTTTAACTAGATATGCAGAATAGGTTGATTAATTATACATAGATGATGTCTTGTAATTCTGCATAGATGAAATGAAGTCTAGTGGCTGATTCCTACCCGACGGATAAACAACAATGAAATCGATGGATGATCAACAACCCGACGGATGATCATTAACTCGACGGATGATCATAAACCCAACGGATAAAGAATTCAAATATATGTTGACAGTGACAACACAATCACATGCGTCGAGTGTATGCAAATGGAATGTGATAGCCTATTCAACTGGGTTTTCGAGAACAAAGAAGCATTGCCATTTCCATGCTATTATGAAGATATTCAAAGATACTGGAATAGAGTAATGAAGTAGCATTGTATTAGACTTGATAGTTTTTGTTTTATTATCCTGTCTTATTTCTTTGTAATCTTGGTGATATATATAAACCAAGAAGCAACAATAGAATAGTAACTAAGGAACTAAACAACCAAGAGAGAAACATTTATAAGCTGTATTCTTAGCATTTCTCTCATTCTTAGTTGTTATCATTTTGTAAGCAGCTGTGAGCTTTTTGCGCACAGAGTTCTCTCGATATATATTATATATCTTTGGTGGAATCATTCAAATCCACCAGAAAGTTTTTAAAGACTCTTGTTTTTAATTACTTGTGTTTTGATTAATTCCTAACTCTTGCTAATCAATTCACACTTATATATATATTTGAGTTAGAACATTTTTATTCAAAAAAAAGTTTCAAGAATTCCATTCAACCCCCATTCTGAAATTCTTGTTACATTGTTAAGGGACTAACAACACTTTTCAATCGAACTGTTACCATCTTAACTTTCTTATTTTCAAGAACACCCATAACATCAAAGAATTTATCAACATCAATATACCAGTTCAGAAACTCATCAACTCCTAGAGACCCATAGAATAATGGTATATCGTCCTCTACAACATCATTGAGTCGATTACCCAAATTTAAAGCCAAGTCTCATACACATAATATTTTTTGCCTCGAGGGCTTAATTCATATCGTCTCTTTCACCTCTACGTTGCTTCTTCTTGTTATTCAATTTATCCGTCAATGTAGTCGTCCCGTTTGTTGAATCCATGAGAGTCGTGGTAAAAGCCGACATAACCTCTACAAGATCTTCTATGGTAATTGGTTTTCCCATATTGAATCAATTAACGAAAAGACAGGATAAAACATGCTCTGATGTCAATTGACGCAGCATAGAAACATAGGATAAGCAAGCGTTAATCCTTAAAAACAAACACGAATTCGCAAGCACGAATTCGAAAAGATAACTCTGGAATTTATCAGAAAGATGAGAAAATTTTCAAGGGTTTTTTTATTAATAATAAGATTTTTTTTTCAATACGTTACATCGTACGACTATTTATATAGGGATATAAAACCGTAAAATAAATAAAAACAATTTCTAATTAAAATAAATAATAATTAAAGCAGCGTGATCATGTAGCTTTGAGCATGAACATGCAATGTCTTCAATATGGCCACCAAAAAGCTACTGTTGCTTTTTCCACTTTTTGCATGGCCATGCAATCCAGCGACATGAGCATGCCATCATATATCCTCAACAGCGTGACCATGCAGTTCTCAGCGTGATCATACCTTTGTTTTTCTCACGTTCATGATACCCTTGATATGTTCCGAAAATCCTCCTACATCATCATATGTTACATTAAAATTGAAATAATGAATTTATGTCAATAACATTTTTTTTAATATTTGAACAATCTCCTCAAAGCAAGAAGTAGTTAGAATGAGTAAATCAGAGAACTTAATAATACTCTTTGTTGTCGTGATTTTGTAACATGCATTTTTTTCCCAATCTATTCACAGCCATGCACTTAACCTACCCTTTTAATATAACCACTAATATCTGGGTACATCCAAAATGGACGGTCCTTGTATTACCTTCTGGAATTTATTACAATAAAATGGAATCTAGATTATTTCAAACTCTATGATTTGAATTTTGAACCACACTAGGTTGTGGTGAAGCTGATCCCCGTGCTAATCCCTTACTGATGAGCGCGGTGCTGAAATTCATCCCTTCGCCAGGGGTTGAGAAGCTTCTTGCTAGTCCAGAGTATCAGACTTTCATGTTAGAATATTATATAAGATTTAGTCGGGGCCTTCATTACGATTTACGGGGTTTCAAGTTTGACTTCTTAGCACCCACAATATTATCAATATTTAATATGGACACGAAGGAAAGTTGTTCCCTAAAGATGAGCATCCATATTCTACTTTTCCACCCAAAAATCTTGTCTTCCTCTTAAGAGGACGAAAACTAAAACAATCAACCGGTATGTTGTATATAATAACAAACAAAAAGGCTCTAAGTTTTTTTTAAATTCACATAAAGTTTCTTCAAGTTGGTGTGCAATCTCTTTCGGTGAAATAGTTCATTTTATAAACGTGGTTATTCTTTGCCATGTAAAGCTATGTACGGGCTTTAACCTTTCTTATAATGTCCAAAAACACCGGTGATTAGTCCACTGGAACTTTATCACGGGAAAGTGATTTCAACCTCTTTGTTTTAAACCATACTAGTTTGAAGTAAAGCTAATCCATTCACAACTTCTTTCCTATATCTTTACTCATCTTATTCGACTGATTATTGATACTAAATATGGTGACAGTTTTAGGAGTTATCCCACATCGTTTGTGGGAGAGATAAATTGCTAGGATATAAGCATCCAGATAACTCTATTAGTATAAGGCCTTTTGGGAGTGACCCAAAAATAAACCCGTGAGGGCTCGACCCAAAGCGGAAAATATCATACTAATGTAGAGTTAGGTCTGCTCAGCAAGCCCAAGAAGTGGTATTAGAGCTATGGTTATAACAGTCCAAAACAGTCTCAATTGAGCTCCCAGAATGGACCTAGGATGAGGTTGATGGGCTACCCAATATGGGCTCAAGGAAAAGGCATGTGGTCCTTCCAATATGGGCCAAGGGGGAGCGAGGGCCAGGTGGACTTCCAGTACGGGTCGAAGGGGAGCTAGATCAATCAGGAGGCAGATCCGACAGGTGTTGATCCCGATGTGTGAATTGGGAGATTGTTAGGAGTTGTCCCACATCGTTTGTGGGAGAGGCATATTGCTAGGATATAAGCAGCCTGATAACTCCATTAATATGAGGCCTTTTGGGAGTAACCCGAAAACAAACCCGTGGTGACTCGACCCAAAGTGGATAATATCATACTAATATAGAGTTAGGCCTGCTCATCAAGCCCAACAGACAACAGAGTTGATATTCATCCCCTCCTCTGGAGTTGGTCATCTGGTATCTAACATTTAGGTTATGAAGCACCTTGTTAGTCAGGATGAGCAAATTTCCATCAACATCTTGATAATGAAGATGCCTTTTGACTCTGGCAGATCAACATTCGCTTCAAACCTTAAGAGAGATGTTCCTGAACGCATTACCTTTTTAGATATCCCCGATTTGGACGAGACCACTATGACCGAGCTTATGTCATTGCCAAAGATGACTTTCTTCGCTTCCTTTATTGAGAGCCAGCGAACATTAGTTAGAGATTTAGTTGCTAGATTATTGGAAAATTTCAAGGCTGCTAAGCTTGGAAGATTTGTTATTGATATTTTCTACAGTCCAATGATAGACGTGGTATATGAATTCAATGTCCCATCATATGTATTCTTCACTTCTGGTGCTGCTATTTTTCCCTCATGTATTACATCCAAAATCTCGAAGACAACGAAAGCCAAAAAGTTCTCGAGTACAAGGATTCAGATGTTGAGCTCTCTCCTCCTAGTTTCATGAACCCAGTACATGTTAAGGTTTTGCCTTTACTGATGTTGTCTAAGGATGGATCTGCCATGGTTGTAGCTATATTCCGAAGGTTACAAAAGGCCAAAGCCATCTTGGTGAATACAGTGTAGGAACTGGAAGCTCATGTAATAAAGGCCCTTTCTGATGATGAAAACATCCCTCTAATCTTCCATGTCGGCCCTATAATTCATTTCATTAGTAGCGGGGCAAAGATCAGCAGCAAAATGTCAGAAGATGACATTGTATGCTGATTGGAAAGCCAACCACCTCTATCAGTAGTGTATCTATGCTTTAGCACTATAGGAAGGTTTAATACAGAGGAAGTAACAGAGATAGCTCACACATTACGAGGATTACAATGAGGTACTGTCAGAAGGATTCTTGGAGAAAACACCAGGAATAGGAAAAGTTATTGGATAGGCGCCACAGATGACTATACTTTCCCATCCAGCAGTTGGAGGATTTGTATCCCATAGTGGATGGAACTCTACAATAGAGAGTGTATGGTGTGGTGTTACAATGGCTACTTGGCCTATGTATGCTGAGCAACAGATAAATGCATTACAGTTGGTGAAGATATTAAAAATTGCAAACGAGATTAAAATGGACTACATGAAAGACAATTATGTGAGCAGTGAACCATCAGTACTTGTGAAGATAGAGAGGGGTATTAGGTGTCTGATGGATGGAAAAAGTGAAATGATAAATAAAATGAAAGAAATGAAAAATTACTGTAGAGAAGCCACCATAAAGGGCGGCTCATCGTACACTTCACTTGGGAAGCTTATTGAGGCTATCATGGTTAACATTCAGGAAGGAGTTTCCGATTAAAACAATAGTCTGATAAATATTTTATTTCCTGTGCTCTGAATTTAGGAGCTAATCAAATTCTAATGAAGCTTTATCTTTTCATCGTCATTTGAAGCAAACTAACTTCCAGCATCCACCGATGATTCTCGAACCGCCAACCTCTTATTACAAGGAGGAGATGGGTACATGTTAGGCTAAGTTAAGATTTACAATAAATATTTACCCATGGGTCGACCCGTTTAGCATTTTTAAACTAATTAAAAAATATGTTTTAATGCATATAGAGAAATATAAAGCAATTCCTTGCATTTAAAAATTAGTAAACAATTAAAAAACCTACGTATCATTCCAATCATAGATCCATATCATACGTTAACCTATTTTGAAATTCAAAAACTCTCGCTATTTTCTCTCCTGATGAACCTATCATCTCTGATCTTCTCCTAACCTAACCAATTTATGATCGTATATTCATTATTTCAATGGTTCGACGTCTCATTTGTATTGGACTGTTGAAGAAAAAATCAAAATCATTTAAATATATCTCATCAAATCATCTGTTTTCAGTTTATAGTGTAATGCATAGTGGTAATAGTGGTCGTAGCGATGAGGAGAAGCTCAATACATTCCTTCAGATGCATGAGCAAGATAGGTTGCATCAGAACGTTAATAATGGTAATTACTTTTCATATATTCATTGGAACCTCTGTTTGTTCGTTTAATATGTATGTTATGATGTTTGTTTGTGTTAAATATGTATAATAGCAGTTCTTATTCATAGTAATTTCGTTCATGAGAATGATCGTGTATTTTCTGATTCTGATATGAATCTTTCTGCCAATTTCATAAATATTGATTCTCAGCCACATCCCTTCAACATAAACATTATGCAGTCTGGTAAATCTTTATTTAAAGTCTTATGTTTATTTTTGACATATTTGTGTACGGTACTTTTATTTGGTAAACTATGTACAAGTTTTATTCGTCCCAACCATGTTTCCGCCCTCGGCAGATTTTTACATAACAAAATGCTTAACATGCCAAATCTATCCAAGGATAAGGAGAATGTATCTTCAATTGGTTGGTGTTTCTGTTTCCTTATATATACATTTTGTTTGCATCAGTTCTGATATTTGTATTACTTCATTTGCAGGTTCATTGCAGGAACAACACAGTAACAATTAATCTCCTAATGTCCACCAACTTAATAAACAAAACAGAAAAACACAGTCTCCGTTATCATGTGTTTCTAATAGTATGTTTATCCACAATACTTTATTCCTAATTATTGTTATAGTTTGTATGTACTAGATTACAATTTTTTTATTTATATTAGTCACTCCGCTATCTCATGGTCATGTAATTCATAAAATTACTAAAAATTATTGATTTCGGTGGACCTCAGATCCAAGTGGTATAAGTTATACTACATGTATTAAATTTGAAAAAAAATCATTTTGTCTTCAATTGTGGTTATCAAATTTAATTTTTTAAATCATCCATTGATACAATATTTATATATTGCCAATACATTACAAGTTGCACCAGTTAATAAAAGATGCAAAGTGTTCAGAAATGATACAAGTACACCGCCAAAAGGTATTATTTTTTTAATAGTTATATAGTATTATTACGTGTTTAAAAATATCATGGACAATGTTGTTCATATCAGTTTAAATATTTATTATTATTATACGTTTTAATGTTGAATTAATGTAAATGCATCTCGCAATATTAGATCGAGGGGCCCTCTTTCTGATATATCTAATTCATCTGTTAAGAGAACAAGAGGTCAACCAATGAGTACAGTTTTGGAAAATACAATGAAAAGTCCACCGCAATTTGGTATAATTGAACTCCAACATTCTAGATTTTTAACATTTTTATGTTTGTTCGTCTATTTACAACAATTGTTTTCATAATTTTACGATAGAAAATGCATATAGCAATGTTAGATTGAGTAGCCCTATTTATGATGTATGTAATTCATCTGTTAAGAGGACTAGAGGTCCATCAACTAGCATAATTTTGAAAAATCAAGTAAAAGAGTCGATCACAACTAGGTACTCTATGACATATTTAGAGTTTTTCACATTTTGCAACTTAATTTTTATAATTCTGTAATATTTTGGAATTTAGATTATTCACTAACCACAAATAAATGTTGTATGTTTTGTTGCATGTACAAATTTCGTTGATGATGGATCATCATCTGGAGTTAAAAATTTGTTTGACAGTTTTAATGAGGCTAATGAAGTTAATCATTTTGTAGAAGAATTATTGGATGAAGGTTTGTGACATTATTGACACTTACATTGTGTTTTGCTTAATTTCATTATTCTAGGTATGTCCTAACATACCACATTTGAATACAGATTTAAACAATGGCGACATAAATAATTTAGATTTGTGGGCAAGTTACATGAATTTTTGAGGTCCAAACTGCATTTGGAATATGTGCGGTGCCATTATGTGAAATAATAAACGAAATAACAAGTTGCAAAAGTATGCTCAACATACCTTTTCCCTATGTTGCAAGAATGGTCAAGTGAGTTTACCTGAAGAAAAAGATGACCCAGAACTCTTAAAAAGTCTACTTGGCAGCAACCATAGATCTTCATATTCCATGCCAAATATTCGTGTGTACAACTCCATGTTTGCAATATGTTCAAGTGGTGAACAAGTTGATCACACAATAAACGGGAGAGGTGTCCCTTATTTCTTTAAAATCAAAGGTATGAACTTGCATTTACTTGGTAACATGATTCCCGAAGAAGGCCAGAAGCTGAGATTTTGTCAGGTATATATATAACACCAATAATGAGATTGATAATAGGATGGACCTGGTTGAAAATACAAGGGATTTTGTTGATCAGGGAATTATGGAGGATTTATTGCGTATGTTGTATCGGTAAAACAAGTTGGCTGAACAGTTTTTACAGGCTCGAGAACGCTTTCAAGAAAATGAAGTTGATGAGTTCAAGTTAATCCTTCTTTTATCTAGATCTGCCAGTGGTCGACCCAAGGTTATTGGCCCCAACAATGAGATTGCGGGTCTTATTGTCAGTAAAGATACTGATACTGCAGGATGTAGGGATATAGTTGTAAAAAAATATCAAGAATCATTAAAACGTGTTTGAGAGACTGATGTATTTTTTATGCAACTTCAGTATCCTTTATTATTCCCACATGCTGATGATGGTTTTCACCTCAAAATACCACTGATTAAAAATAAGAAGCAAGTAAAAAATGACAACTGAAGATGATAACAGTGGGGAGAGCAAGGAGGGGTGTATGTTATAATGAGAGATTATTATTGTTACAAGTTAATGATACGCTTATGTGAAGGTATATTATCACCGTTACTAAATTTCATTGAATTATTATAAAATTTATTTGTTCCATCATATAAGATTTTATTTTACACCTATTATGCCATTTCATAACCCATCAACTTGCTGATATGTGTTATTCCCAAGGAACTAACAATGAGATTTACAGAAGGGGGGTTGAATGTAAATCTCAAAACTTTTTCAAGTTTTGAGCAATTTCAAAGGCTATGTGTTTTAATGAACAAGTGTGTGTGAATTGCTTTGAGCTGGTGCAGACAGATATATATTCAAACACAAATGTAAAGAACACAAAAGACTTAAAAACTTTTCTGGTGGATTTGTTGTTCCACCAGAGATGTGTTATTTGAGAAAATTTGTGATTCAAGAAATTGATCACAGCTGCTTCCTAGTACAAACTAGATGATTTTCTCTCAATGTTTTTCTAAATAGCTCTGGAAAATTCACACTCTAATTACTAGCTGCAACTTGGTTTATATATCACCAAGTTTACAAGTGAAGACAAAAATATAAAATACAATTGAAAAGATTCTTTACATGTTTCTGCTTCATTTCTCTATCTAATGCAATCTAGGATAATCTGTGAATCTTTGAATACTTCCTTGTTTGCACCAGAATGGAAATGCTGCATTTTCTTGATTCCTCCAAGAGACTACCACATTCCAATTGTCTCTGTCAACCCATGTGCCTCAGTCAGCTTATGAATTATCACTGTCAACTGCTATTGAACTTAGCATCCGTTGAAGCCTTCATCCGTTGATGGATTTATCCGTTGATGTATTAGCAGTTGAAGTTTTATCCGTTGATGCACTCATCCGTTGATGGATGTTATCCGTTGAAGCTTTAGATACATCCGTTGAAGCTTTGGTTCTTATCCGTTGAAGGCCTTTAACTTATCAGTTGATACTACTTCACTTATACAAAATTACAAGGCATGGAATATTTACAGTTAGCCCTCCTATTTGCATATCCACTAGTAGTCAACATGACTTATAATTTCCCACAACATCTAAGAATTATAACTTGAATACAGAAACTTAAATGTGCTACAATACTAAACTTATTTCTAAGTAAAGCTACTCCATCAACTGATAGCCAGAATGGTCTTATCCGTTGAGGCTACAGACACTGGATTCCTACTTAAGTGTTTTGTTTAACTTATCATCAAACTAATACACATATTCCTAACAATCCCCCCTATTTATGTCTACTAGAATTGTAGGCATAAATTTGGGTTTAACTTGATGATAACAAAACACTTAACAAATATATGAATTGAAATCAAGTAGAAATTCAAAAGTGCTACAAAAGTGTATGTACTGAGATAGAATTGAAGGATTACATTGTTTTCAAGGATGCTCCTTTAGGCTGAGCAGATTATTTTCTTTTCCTTTGATCCCTTGTTTTCTTCCCTAGCCTCCTGTCATTTTCTTCTACTTGGAGTTGGAGTTGTCTGTAGAATTCAGCTTCATCTTCTTCACTGATGTCCAACTTAGATTGCATGTCCTTGAGAGTTTCATTACTGGCAATTCTAAGCTGGTCTTCAAGTCTGAAAAATCTTCTGACTCCTTTATTGTCTCTGAACTCCATCAGCCAATGAGGTGATTTATGAATTATAATTCCATGCTCAGGGATGAGTAATGTTCTAGGCAAGGAATTGGGCTCCCACCAAGTTTTCCTTATGCTGGAAATCTTGTTGAGAATCTCAGTTTTGGCAGTCCTGGTAAAGCCAGAATCCCTTTTGATAGCTGAGTAGACTCTAACCAAGGTAGAATAGCCTTCATTCAGAATTCTGTAGAGGGGCCAAGTCCTTTCCCCATTTCCTTTGTACTTGAACACTAATCTTTCTGGTAGCTGTCTGTAGGCATCTATTCCCCTTACTTCCTCCAGCTCATCCATGTGGAGTTCAATGTCTGTCTGTTCCTTTATGTCACAAATGTGAACATAATCATCCTTTGAGGCTTGTGGCTTAGGCTTAGGTTTCTGAGTGAATTTTCTTGAGGTTAGGGGAGGTGTTAATTTGGTTTTTCTTTTCTGTTCCTTTGGTGGTGGAGAAGTAGTTAAGAAGGTGGGCAATTTGATGGTATCCCAATCAATGGGTTCCTTCTTAGGAATGATTGTTTCACCATGGATATTTAAATAGGTATCAGGCACAATGGGTTCAGGAATAGAAGGTAGTGGTTTAGATTTTGATTGGATTTCCTCAGTGTTATCTACAATCTTCCTTTTTGCATTTGCCTTTCTTCTGTTCCCTTTCTGCCATTCCTTTCTTTCCTCACTTCTTTCTTCCACATCCTCACTAACCATGTTCCCCATACCTTCATCTTTACTCTTGTCTTCAATTTCTTTCTTCTCTTCAATTTGACTTGACTTTAGCTGTTTTTCAAGCTTTGCTTGTGCTCTTTTGTCAGCCCTTAGCTTTTTAGCTTCTTCCTTTAACCTCATGGTTTCTTCCCTCTTGGCTTTAGAGAATTTGGGATATCCTTACATCACACAGACACTCTTTCCTTCTCTATAAATGATAGCCATGTTCATTCTTTCCACTACATCATTAGTCTCTTTGTGCTTTATTATGCTACCACCCAAAACTTTGTCTTCATCAGGTTTTGGAAGAGGAAAATCTACTTCTTTTAACTGACTAAAGTTTAGAGGGTTCTTTGTAGAGTCCTTGTTGAATCTAGTGGATGGCTTGAGTACCATGGGTTTCAAATTCCTGAAGGAAGTCTCTCCAATCTTATTCCTCCTTACTGGCTTGTGCTCCATAATGATTGGCTCAACCTTTGTGCTATGTTTCACGGATAATGATTTTGTTGTTGTAGAGCCAAACACTTGTTGCATCCTTTCATCAATTCTCCTCCTTTGCTCTTTCACCTGCATCTCAGCTGCTGCTAGCTGGATTAGATCAATTCCATCAAGCTTTCCTTTGATTTGAAGTGTTGGAGAAGTAGTGATGGAAGGAACTAGCACTTTGAATATTTGAATGTTTGTAGATGGCTCTCCTTCCCCTTCCCTTTTATTCTCCCCCTTTTTGTTATCATCAAGGAGAGGGGTCAAGCCTTGTGCTTTTGCCAGCTGTATAAGTAGACTTGTTTGAGACTGTTGATTTTGAAGAATGGTGAACACAGAATTTTCAATAACTTGAACTCTGTCTTCCAACTTGGCCAGCCTCTTTTCAGCATCTGATTCTCTTCTCAATCTCAGTAACAAGTCCTGCATGGTACCATAGGGAATGACTGAATCCAGCTTCTCAGAATTGTAGGACTTCAAGTCAGCTATATCCTTCTTGAGTTCATCTACACTTAGATTCTGTCTTAGTTGTTGTAGCTTCATGAGATGTAGAGAGTCTAGGTGGGCTTGAAGAATAGCCTTGGTACCAGCATCTGAAGTTTCCTGAAGGGCCTTTTGAATAGCCATAACTTGTTTGACCAAGGAGACATTGAAATGCCCTGGTGTAGATTCCTTAGTCAAGGCCCATTTAGGTAAATCTGGAATTGAACTAGGGCCTTCATCTCCCCCTAAGTTCATGCTTCCATCAAATGAGACAGAGTCATCATCATTAGAATTTACTCTAAATTCTTCAGATGGCTCACCAGCTTGAGAAGGCATCCTATTGACAACAGTTTTATCCCTTTGTAGAGATTCTGAAGTGTGTACTAGGTGCAAAGTCTGTTCTGCCTCCACATTGCCCTGAGCAGCCAACAGTTGATAGGCTGACACAGGATGAGTAAAAGTGTCAGCATCCAAGGAAATGTTATCAATTATAGCTTTGGAATGTTGCTGAAATTGTCTTTCCTTGTCAGCATCATCCACAATCATTAACTCATTAGCAATGGTTGGATCCACCCTTATATCTACTGTACCTACTTTTCTCTCAATTTCTCTATTTTCTTGCATCAGGGGCTCCCCATGGCTCACACACCTCACACCCTCACCCTCACCTACTAAGGTGGCACTCCTCTCACTTTCTTTTGCCATGCTGGAAGAAATAGCATGCATATTTAGACTCTCAAGCTCTCCTTTTGCCTGGGAGCAACCCAGCCTCTCACTCAAATTTTCACTCCCTTTCCTCAATCCTAGAAGTGATTGTACAGTAACCATGTCTTCTACACTTGGAATTGATTCAGTTATTTTTGTAGAGACTATCACGGATAGGGAGTATCCGTTGAAGTGGGAACTGATGGTATCAACGGATAACTGCTGTTAAGCTTATCCGTCGAAGAACAACCACTTATCAACGGATGAGAATTATCCGTTGAAGAAGGAAAAGAAGTAGAAATTGAAAGTGACATGATTGTTGAATCTGTGTGGATTGATTTTAATTTAGGGGACACAGATTCTTCAACCAAATCTGAAAGAATTGGCTGATGATCCAACAAATCATCTAAAAGATGATGATCACCAGTATTTGAGTGGGGCTCCTCCCTGAGTTGTAAAGAGGGAGAATCAGGAATTGATATGAATATCATGTCCACATCCAGAGATGGTGATGGAGAAGTTGGTGATTGATGTGTGTCAATTTTGAGAGAATGGGGCTGTGACTCCACATTTGTTGGAGTCACATCAAGCTGAATTTGAGAAGGAATAGATACAAGTGGGTGTATCTGTGCAGTGTTTGCACCCTATATGGAAACTAAGGTTTAACCTTCTTTCTTCTTGTAAAGGCTTTTACAGGTGAGTGTGTGGCTTCAGTGTCCCTCCCTCTTTTGTTCTGTGTCCCTGGTTGGGGACTATTTTCAATATCTGCACCCTTTTGGGAGGATGCAACTAGGGATGAGTTTGATTCCTTTTCAACCACCACAGTCTTTTGAGAAACTGTGGCTTGGCTAGCTGGGGTACCGCTTACCTCTTCTACCTTATCCTGGGGGGTTTCTTGATGTTCACCCCTCCCCTCACCACTCACACCCTGTTCACTCCCCTCAAGGTTTATGGTAGTTGTTACAACTGTTGTCTTTTGAGAAACAACAGAGGTGGTTTTCTTTGACTTTGGTCTTGAAATTTTAGGTTTGTTGGCTTTGGTAGAAATCTGTTGGGACAGAGGCACAGATTCCATGGCCACACTTGAAGGCAAAGAAATAATGGGGTTGGAAGTAGTAGGAGTTGAAGAAGTATTTACCTCACTTACCTGAGGTACATTCATTATTGGCAAATATACCAATGGTACCTGATTGTTGAGGTCAATTCTCAAAAGGTCAGCAAGAACCCTTTTCTCTTGTGCCCAGCACTTGAGTTTATTACTCTCATTTGTTATGACCAATCCTTCAGCAACATGGTTAGCCAATAACATAAAGAATCTAGCATAGTAGATATTATGGGGTCTATTAGCTTTGTTACCTAACCTGGTGCCTAATTCTAGCATGACATAGTTGCTAAAATTAAAGTACCTATCAGAAACTAGCATATAGAGCATGTTAACTAGAGATGAAGTTATTGCATCAAAATTACTAATTTTCCCAGAGAAAACCTTGATAAAGGCATCACCAAGAAAACTCCATTCTTTTCTAAGACCTTTTCTTTTAATACTACCCAAGCTAGCAGAATTAAAGGAATAGCCTATGGAATCTAACATGCTAGATACATCACTATCAGTGTGTGGTGTCATGGCATTGTTCTCAGGTAGTTTGAAATAAGACTGTATATCATCACAGTTAATACAGTAATTTTTACCTTTGAGAGAGAAAGTGATGGTCATTTATGTGGGATCGAACTCTGCAGTTGTCCAAATCTCCTCAATTACCTCACAGTAAATAGTTGGGGCTTCCAGCATTGCATAACTTAGTTTGCAATTTTTGATGAAGTCCATCATCTTGTGATAATCTGAGTGGGCTTCATTCTTTTCCACCAAAGCTACGAAATTGTTCTTCTCATAGACAAATCCAGACCGGGACATTATCTTTACTACTGGTGCCATTGTAGTGAGTAGAGGTTGCGGAGAATAGTTGAGAGTTTTGGGAGAGAAAGAGAGTAAAAGCTTTTGAAAAAAAATTACAAGAAAACGTAAAGTGAGAATAAGAATTCAAAAGGCTTTTATACTTTCTTGAATTAAAACGTAAGGAGAATGATTAAATAATACTTTTAAGTAAATTACAGCCATTTGAGAATAAAGAAAACTGTATGTATTCTAAAAACTGCCTTTAATACAAATACATACAACTATGTATATATATATGTATCAACGGTTAAGTAAAAGAATCAACGGTTGTGACTTACTTAAAACAACTGATGTGACACTTCATCGGATAAGGTAAACAGTTATCAGTTGAAGATTAATCACAGTTTTATCCGTTGAAGGATAAAACTACCAGAAATGTATTTGTCTTTCAATGGATAATGAACATCCGTTGATAGAACAATTTTGTCTTTCAACGGATAGGGAATATCAATTGATAGAATAATCTTTACTTAAAGCCAACTTTGTTCTTGCAGCAAATTCATTTCAGGCTTCAAAATAGATTATAATAAGGACATGAATTTATGAATAATTAAGCATACCTAGCTCACTTACTAATCTTGTGAATGTTGATTCATCAAGTGGCTTGGTAAATATGTCTGCAATCTGCTTTTCACTTGGAACAAAATGGAGTTCCACTGTACCATTCATCACATGTTCCCTTATGAAGTGGTACTTGATGTCAATGTGCTTGGTTCTTGAGTGCTGCACTGGATTTTCAGTAATGGCAATGGCGCTTGTATTGTCACAAAATATTGGAATTTTGTCAACAGTTATCCCATAGTCAAATAGTTGATTCCTCATCCACAGTATCTGTGCACAGTAACTACCAGCAGCAATGTACTCAGCTTCAACTGTTGATGTAGAAACATAATTTTGCTTCTTGCTGAACCATGACACAAGCTTATTCCCTAGAAATTGACATGTGCCAGTTGTACTTTTCCTGTCTATTTTGCAACCTGCATAATCTGCATCTGAGTATCCAATTAGATCAAAACCAGACTCTCTAGGATACCAAATTCCTAGATTTGGAGTCCCTTTGAGATATCTGAAAATTCTTTTAATAGCCACTAAGTGAGATTCTTTAGGGTCAGCTTGGAATCTAGCACAGAGACATGTAGAAAACATTATATCAAGTCTACTAGCAGTTAAATATAGAAGTGAGCCAACCATGCCTCTATAACTTGTAATATCCACAGACTTTTCAGCCTTGTTTAATTCAAGCTTGGTGGCAGTGGCCATGGGAGTTTTTGCAGATGAACAATCCATTAAGTCAAACTTCTTTAAAAGATCATAAATATATTTAGTTTGACTAATTAAAATTCCACCACTAACTTGTTTAACTTGTAAACCAAGAAAATAAGTTAGCTCTCCCATCATACTCATTTCATATTTACTTTGCATTAACTTAGCAAACTTTTTACAAAGCTTATCATCTGTAGAGCCAAATATAATACCATCTACATAGATTTGAACAAGTATTGTAGAGCCATTAACATTTCTAAAGAAAAGAGTTTTGTCAACAGTACCTCTTGTGAAGTAATTATCTAGAAGAAATTTTGACAATGTCTCATACCAGGCTCTAGGTGCTTGCTTTAGTCCATAGAGTGCTTTCAACAGATAATACACATAGTCTGGAAAATTTGGATCTTCAAATCCTGGAGGTTGGCTTACATAAACTTCTTCCTCCAATTCTCCATTCATAAATGCACTCTTGACATCCATTTGATAGACTTTGAAGTTGGCAAGTGCTGCATAGGCTAGAAAGATTTTGATGGCTTCAAGTCTTGCAACTGGAGCAAATGTCTCATCAAAATCTATTCCCTCTTGTTGAGAGTAGCCTTTGGCAACCAATCTAGCTTTATTCCTTATGACAATGCCATTTTCATCCATCTTGTTTCTGAATACCCATTTTGTGTCAATAGAGCTCTTGTTCTTTGGCTTGGGTAACAGCTTCCATGCCTTGTTCCTCTCAAATTGGTTTAGCTCCTCTTGCATTGATAAAATCCAATCTGGATCCAATAGAGCTTCTTCCACTCTCTTAGGTTCCTCCTGTGATAGAAAACTACTATATAGACATTCATCTTGAGTAGCCCTTCTAGTTTGCACTTTAGATGTTGCATCACGAATGATCAATTCAAAAGGGTGATTCTTGGTCCATTTTCTTTGAGGTGGTAGATTAGCTCTAGATGAGGTTGCCTCAGTATTGTCATGATGTGAGATAGAGTATTGATTGGTTGAGACTCCCCCTGAGTTACTGATCCTTTGAAAGGAACTGGGAGTTCTATCAACTGATGAAGTGAATTGATTATCCGTTGATAGACTATGATCAAAAGATGCTTCATTATGTACTTCAACGGATGATGCACTTTGTCTTTCAATGGATGCTGAATTATGACTTTCAACTGATGCAGCATTTTGTGCATTATCCAAAGGCAAATTTTAAATTCTTTTCGAGATGCCTTCTTCATCATTCTCATCTTCACTATCATCACAATATATCTCAATGTTGTCAAATTTGAGTCCTTCATGATGTCCCTCATCTATTAGTCCATCAATCTTTTTATCATCAAACACAACATGCACAGATTCCATGACAATGTTGGTTCTTAGATTGTAGACCCTATATGATTTTCCAGCAGAATAGCCAACAAATATTCCTTCATCAGCCTTTGCATCAAACTTCCCTTTGAGATCTGGTTGATTCCTTAGAATGTAGCATTTGCAACCAAAGACATGAAGAAAGTTTAAAGTTGGTTTTCTTCTCTTGAATAATTGATAGGGAGTCATGCCTTTGCCTGATTGATTAGAGAAATATTCTGAGTCTAACATGCACAATTAACAGCCTCAACCCAAAAGTATGTTGGGAGTTTTGACTCTTCAAGCATTGTTCTTGCAGCTTCAACTAGTGATTTGTTCTTCATTTCCACCACACCATTCTGTTGTGGAGTCCTTGGAGCTGAGAACTCATGCATTATCCCATTTTCTTCACAGAACAACCTCATGGTAGAATTCCTGAACTCAGTTCCATTGTCACTCCTGATATTCCTTACCTTGAAATCTGGATGATTGTTGACTTGCTTGATATGATTGATGATGATTTCACTAGCTTCATCCTTTGATCCAAGAAAGTAGGTCCATGAAAATTTTGAGAAATCATCTACAATTACTAGGCAATATCTTTTTCTTGAAATTGACAATACATTGATTGGTCCAAAAAGATCCATGTGTAGCAGTTGTAATGATTCATCAATTGTTGATTCAAGCTTCTTGCTGAATGATGCTCTCTTTTGCTTTTCTTTTTGACAGGCATCACACAGTCCATCCCTTGAGAATTCCACTAGAGGTATTCCTCTAACTAAGTCCTTTTTGACTAGATCATTCATTGTCTTGAAATTCAAATGAGACAGCTTCTTGTGCCATAGCCAACTTTCATTTGGACTTGCTTTGCTGAGAAGACAAGTAATTGATTCTGCATCTGTAGAGTTGAAGTCAGCCAAGTACACATTCCCTTTTCTAACTCCAGTTAGAACCACTTTGTTGTCCTTCTTACTTGTGACAACACAGGCTTCAGAATTGAAGGAAACAGTATTCCCTCTGTCACATAGTTGACTGATGCTCAATAGATTGTGTTTGAGACCATCAACTGATGCAACTTCATCAATGATGACATTTTCTTTTAAAATCAAGCCATATCCCATAGTGAACCCTTTGCTGTCATCTCCAAAGGTTATGCTAGGGTCAGCTCTCTCCTTGAACTCTGTGAGCAGGGTGAAATCTCCTGTCATGTGCCTTGAACAACCACTGTCCAAGTACCATAGATTCCTTCTTTTTCCCTGGTTGCTTGATGAACTGGTTTCATTTTCATCAGAATTAGCCATCAGGGCTAGGTTGACATATTCCATATCATCATCTTCATTGACTCCATCTGCTGCCCAGTCATCCTGAGTCAGAAAAGCTCTTTCCTTTTGTTTGAGCAAATCGAAATATTTCTTTTTATAATCCACCTGCTCAAATTTCTTCTTATCAGAGGTTGGCTTTCTGCACTCATTTGCAAAGTGTCCACTTATGCCACAGTTATAACATTTGAACTTAGATTTGTCCACCATGTTCTTGTTTAACTTAGTGAATTTAGCATTTTTCTTGAATTTCATCTTTGCAAACCTCCTGGACAGAAAAGCCAGATGTTCATCAACATCATCAGAGTCATCTTGACCAGAATTATCTTCAACCTCAGCTACTTGTTCCTTTCCCTTGCTTGATTCTGATTTGCTTGCGCCAATTTTGAGACTTGGCATTGTCTTTTTTTCATTCCTGGCTTCAGTCTTCTCATTGTCAGCTACAAGTGCAACTGATCCACCTTTTCTCTTTCCCTTTTCTAACAGCTCATCTTGCTCCATCTCAAGTTCATAGGTCTTCAAAATTCCATATAATCTTTCAAGTGTGAAGTCCTTATAATCTTGAGAATTCCTTAGTGAAACAGTCATAGGCTTCCATTCCTTTGGTAGAGACCTCAAATTTTTTAAGTTGGAGTCCTTGACTTGGTACACTATGCCATACAACTTCAATCCATTCAACAGTTTCTGAAATCTATTGCACTAGTTCATAAGGATCCATTGCACTAGTTGCTGAGTTGGAAAATGAGAAGGAAGTGAAGATGGAAGCTGATGAATCAACTTCAAAGGTCTGTGAGAATAAGGTCAAGGGGCTTGCAGTAGAAAGTGAAAATTCATTGAGCCAAGATGACATGGAGGACATTGATGAGCATCTAGCATTTCTTTCCAGGAGATTTTCCAAGCTCAAGTTCAAGAAGAACTTTGGAGCAGCCAAGCCAAATAGAAACATGGTGGATAAGTCAAAATTCAAATGTTTCAAATATGGCTTGGCAGGGCATTTTGCCAGTGAGTGTAGGAAGTCATATTCCAGTAAGAAAAAGTTTGAGTCTGTGGATTATAAGCAAAAATATTTTGATCTACTCAAGCAAAAGGAAAGGGCTTTCATTACACAAGAAAATGACTGGGCAGCAGATGGTCTGGATGAAGATGAAGATGTCAGCTATGTCAATCTAGCCCTAATGACCAAGTCTGATGAGACAGAGACAAGTTCCTCAAGCAATCAGTTAATTACTACAAACCTTGCACATTTATCTAAAGCTGAGTGTAATGATGCCATAAATGACATGTCTACAAAATTATATCATTTGCGTGTTACACTTAAGTCTCTTACTAAAGAAAATGCTAAAATCAAAGAAAACAATTTGTTTTTAAGTGAGAGGAATAATGTGCTTGAGTCTCAGTTTATTGATTTTGAGAAATTAAGAATTGAGTGTAAGATTGCCAAGGAGGAATTAACTGAGTCCTTGAAAAAGGAAGAAATTTTAAAGAAGCATCTTGAGCGTGAACAAGAGGTGATTAAAACATGGAAAACATCCAGGGATGTCCATGCTCAAATCACCAAAGTTCAAGGAATTGAGTCTTTCTGTGATGAAGCCTGGAAAAAGAACAAAGAGAAACTAGAACCTAATTTGGTAGATGGACTGCTAACAGATGTAGACTCGACGGATGATGAGGACTATCCGTGGGATAACAAAAAGTGTTATCCGTTGAATGATGAAAATCCTCATCCGTCGGCTGTGAGCAAGCCCATTAGCAAAGCCAAACTAGTTAAGCTGAATGAGAAGTATGGGTCTGTTTCCAAGAACTTTGTTTCAGGAGAGTCAAGTCAAGTTAAGAAAGGGAAAAAGGCTAATATTGGTCACATGACTGTCAAACAGTTAAGTGACAGACTTGGGAAAATTGAGGTAAAAACAGAGGCTAAAAGGATAAACAATAGGAATGGTAAAGTAGGAATTAACAAACACAATAACTACACACCTGATAAATATGCTCCTAGAAAAATCTGTGTCAAGTGTGGTAGTGTAAATCATTTATCTGTTAATTGCAAATCTGCTATGCCTACTCCCATATTTGTTTAGCCTCAATTTCCTAACATGAATGCCATGTCTCCCATGCATGTTAATGCAATGCCTACACAGAACATGAATGCACGGTTTGCTAATATGCCATTTGCACCTAATCCTTATTATGATGCATATAGTATACCACAAATGCCATTTAGCATGCCTTACTGGAATAACATGTTTACACCAAGCATGCCATTTCCTGTTAGTCATAATATGCATGATAATTCTGTTGTAATGAATGGTTTCAAATGTCCAACTCAAATGACTAAGGATGAATCTGAAATTCCCAAGTCAAATGAAATAAGACCTAAGAAACAGAAAAAGAAAGGTAACAAGGCAGGACCCAAGGAAACTTGGGTACCAAAATCAACTTGATTTGATTTTGATGTGTGCAGGGAAACAAAAAGAATCTTTGGTACTTGGATAGTGGTTGTTCAAGACACATGACTGGTGATTCTACCCTGCTCACAGAGTTTAAGGAGAGAGCTGGCCCAAGTATTACTTTTGGAGATGACAGTAAGGGTTATGCTGTGGGATATGGCTTGATTTCAAAGGACAATGTCATCATTGAGGAGGTTGCCTTGGTGGATGGTCTCAAACACAATCTGTTGAGTATCAGCCAGTTTTGTGACAAAGGCAATTCAGTAACCTTCAATTCAGAAGCCTGTGTTTTGACTAATAAAAGAAGCAACAAAGTGGTTCTCACTGGTGTGAGAAAAGGAAATGTGTACCTGGCTGATTTCAACTCATCCAATGCAGAGTCTGTAACTTGTCTTCTCAGTAAAGCAAGTCAGGATGAAAGTTGGCAATGGCACAAGAAGCTATCCCATTTAAACTTCAAGACCGTGAATGAGCTGGTAAAGAAAGAACTGGTCAGAGGCATTCCTCTAGTGGAGTTTTCAAAGGATGGACTGTGTGATGCCTGCCAAAAAAGGAAGCAGATTAAAGCATCATTCAGGAAGAAACTTGATTCAACAATTGAAGAACCTTTGCAACTGCTTCACATGGATTTGTTTGGACCAATCAATGTATTGTCCATCTCAAGGAAAAGATTTTGCCTAGTAATTGTAGATGATTTCTCAAAGTTCTCTTGGACATATTTCCTAAAGTCTAAAGATGAGGCTAGTGAAATCATCATCAATCACATAAGGCAAGTCAATAATCATCCTGATTTCAAGGTTAGAAGAATCAGGAGTGATAATGGAACTGAGTTCAAGAATTCTGTTATGAGAGCATTTTGTGAGGAAAATGGGATTCTGCATGAGTTTTCAGCAGCAAGGACTCCACAACAGAATGAAGTAGTGGAAAGGAAGAACAGATCACTCATTGAAGCTGCAAGGACAATGCTTGAAGAATCAAAATTGCCAACATATTTCTGGGCTGAAGCTGTAAATATTGCATATTACACTCAGAATATTTCTCTGGTTAATCAAGCAAGATGCATGACTCCCTATCAATTGTTCAAGAACAAGAAGCCAACTCTAAACTTTCTTCATGTCTTTGGCTGTAAATATTATATTCTGAGAAATCAAACTGACCAAAATGGGAAGTTTGATGCTAAAGCAGATGAAGGAATTTTTGTTGGATATGTTGTTGGTAAAGCATATAGAGTCTACAATCTAAGAACCAACATTGTTGTGGAATCAATACATGTTGTGTTTGATGATAAAAAGATTGAAGGACTGAAAGATGGAGATTACCATGAGAGCCTCAAATTTGACAATGTGAAGATGGTTAGTGATGACAGTGATGATGAAAGTGATCAAGAGAATGTATCTAAGGATAATAGGGATAAATCTACCACCAATGAAGCACAAAACTCAACATCTGTCGAGTTGCATAATGCTTCATCCGTCGGAAGGCAATCAGCGTTATCCGTCGGGAGACAACTTGCTTCATCCGTCGGTACTCAAAATTCACCATCCATCGGGTTATCAAAAGGAACAGGAAGTCAAGATAGATCACCTATAGAAAGTTCCCCTTTCTCAAATCAAAGATCCACAAACTTAGGGGGAGTTTCTAGCAATCAAAACTCAATTACACATCAAGACAACAATGAGGTTTCTTCATCTAGAGATAATCTACCTCAACAAAGGAAATGGACAAAAGATCACCCCTTTGAGCTTATCATTGGTGATGTTTCTTCTAGAGTTCAAACAAGAAGAGCATCTCAGAAAGAATGTCTATACAACAGCTTTCTTTCAAAGGAAGAACCAAAGAAGGTAGAAGAAGCTTTGTTGGATCCTGATTGGATATTAGCTATGCAGGAGGAGCTAAACCAATTTGAAAGGAATAATGTGTGGAAGCTGGTACCCAAGCCTAAAGGAAAGAATCCAATAAACACCAAGTGGGTATTCAGAAACAAGATGGATGAAAATGGCATAGTTGTCAGGAATAAAGCTAGATTGGTTGCCAAAGGCTACTATCAACAAGAAGGAATAGATTTTGATGAAACATTTGCTCCTGTTGCAAGACTTGAAGCCATCAGAATCTTCTTAGCCTATGCAGCCCATGCCAATTTCAAGGTCTATCAAATGGATGTCAAAAGTGCCTTTTTGAATGGAGATTTGGAGGAAGAAGTTTATGTCAGTCAACCTCCTGGCTTTGAAGAACCAAATTTTCCAGAACATGTCTATTATCTTTTGAAAGCACTTTATGGACTGAAGCAAGCACCTAGAGCCTGGTATGACACTTTATCAAAGTTCCTTTTGGAAAATCACTTCACAAGAGGTACTGTAGATAAAATTTATTTTTCAGAAATGTTAATGGCTCTAGTATACTTGTTCAAATTTATGTAGATGATATTATTTTTGGCTCTACAGATGAGAAACTTTGTAAAAAGTTTGCCAAATTGATGCAAAGTAAGTATGAAATGAGTATAATGAGAGAACTAACTTACTTTCTTGGTTTACAAGTCAAGCAAGTTAGTGATGGAATATTCATTAGTCAAACTAAATTTATTTTTGATCTTTTAAAGAAGTTTGATCTAATGGATTGCACATCTGCAAAAACTCCCATGGCCACAACAACTAAGCTTGAATTAAACACTACTGAAAAGTCTGTGGATATTTCAAGTTATAGAGGCATGGTTGGCTCACTTCTGTACTTAACAGCTAGTAGGCCAGATATAATGTTTGCTACATGTTTATATGCTAGATTTCAGGCTGATCCTAGAGAATCTCACTTAATAGCTATTAAGAGAATTTTCAGATATCTCAAGGGAACACCAAACCTTGGCATTTGGTACCCTAGAGATTCTGGTTTTGATCTAACTAGTTATTCAGATGCAGATTATACAGGTTGTAGAATTGATAGAAAGAGTACAACAGGAACCTGTCAATTTTTAGGAAACAAGCTTGTGTCCTGGTTCAGTAAAAAGCAAAATTCAGTTTCTACTTCTACAGCTGAAGCTGAATATATTGCTGCTGGCAGTTGTTGTGCACAGATTTTATGGATGAGAAATCAATTGCTGGACTATGGTTTGCAAGTTGAGAGGATTCCTATTTTCTATGATAACACAAGCGCAATTGCCATCACTGAAAATCCAGTGCAACATTCAAGGACAAAGCACATAGATATCAAGTACCATTTCGTAAGGGAACATGTAATGAATGGTACTGTGGACCTACATTTTGTTCCAAGTGAGAAGCAACTTGCAGATATCTTTACCAAGCCACTGGATGAATCCACCTTTTCAAGGTTGGTAAGTGAGTTAGGTATGCTTAATTACTCTTAAATCTAACTGAGTTATTTTGCAAGTTGATATGCAGCCAGAAATTTAATTGATTTTTCAGTCTTTGATGAAATTTTGGCTAAGTCAAAATTTACATCTCGACGGATGACCCTTATCCATCGAGTTTGGTCATCCGTCGATATACAATTTGTTAATAAAAATTAATTACTTTTCTGGAATATTTTATGTCTCAACGGATAACAGTTTATCCTCATCCGTCGAATTGTCTTAATCTCAGCCGTTAATTCCCTGTACATTATCCATCGAGTATACTTACAGTTTGTAAGCATTACACGACGGATAATGGGTGGAATTTTTACAGTTTATTTTTAAATGGCTATTTTAGGCAATTACTATTGGTTACTTTATTTAACTTTATCATTTTTATCAGTTATTTTTGAGATAGTATAAAAGCTTATTTCATTATAATTGCTTTTCTTTTATCATTCTCAAATTCAACTGCTCTAATTTCATTCTCTCTCAAGCACCTACTCTCCTTCTCTTCAAGTTCTTATTCTCTAACAATGGCACCTGTAGTAAAGATCATGTCTCAAATTGGGTTCATTTATGAGAAGAACAATTTCACTGCATTAGTTAACAAGGGTATTCAGCAATCGGATGACTATCACAAGATGATGGAATTTGTGAAGAATTGTAAGCTCAATTATGCCTTGCTAGAATCACCCACAATCTTCTGTGAAGTTGTTGAAGAGATGTGGACCACTGCTACCTACAACTCTACAGATAAAACCATCACTCTAACCATCAAAGGTAAAGAATTCTGTATCAATAGTGATGTGATAAAAGCATGTTTTAAAAGTCCTGATAATAATGTGACTTCACCACACAATGACACTGATATTATAAATATGTTTAATTCCATGCACTATGCACTTCCTACTTCTAAACTGAGTGATATTAGGAGAATGGGTCTTAGGAAGGAGTGGAGTTTCTTATGTGATCTAATTACAAAAGTTTTCTCAGGAAAGATCAGTAATTTTGATTCAGTGAATATTTTCATGCTTAACATGCTATACATGCTAGGTACAGATAAATTTTATAATTTCAGTGACCTTGTTTTGTTTGAGTTAGGTTTTAAATTAGGTGAGTTAGCTAAAAGAGGTAAGAATGTGTATTATGCTAGATTTCTTATGTTATTGGCTAACCACCTATCTGAAGAGATTGTGCTTGAGAACCCTAACAACAAACTGGATTGTTGGGTTCAAGAGAGAAGGCTCATTGCAGATTTGAACAGGGCCAATCATCACAAGGATGTGCCAATGTTCTACTTTCCTGTAATGCAAGCACCTCAGGTAAGTGAGGTAAGTTCATCCATCCCTACATCTATTCCAACCTCCACAATTTCTTTGAGTTCAGGAGTAGATATGGCAACTGTGCCAATGACCAAATAGTTGCCTACCAAAGCTGCCAGACCTACTACTATTTCCAAATCCAAATCAAAGAAAACCCCCTCTGGTATCTCTCAAAAGATGCCAGTTGAAAAATCCACAAAAGCCAAAGAGGGGAGTGTGAAGGAGGGTAAGTCAGGTGAGGAAATGGGTGAACATAAAAGAAACCCCAAGAATAAGGTTGGAGAGTTGAGTGAATCCCAGCCTAGCCACACTGTAGTTTCCCAACAAACTGCAGTGCTTAAAAAGGACAAAAGCTCACTTCTAGCTGCATCCTCCCAAAAGGATGTAGCTATTGAACAAAGCTCTCAACCAAGAGCACAGGCCAAGAGGGTTAGGGACACAAGCTCACCCCAAACTTATGTCAGAAAGAAGAAATCAAAAACATTTGGGGATGCACAGGGTTCACACACAGTGCAAACTGGTGTAACAGACACAATCACTGCACCTTCACAAATTCAGCTTGATGTGGCTCCAATAAATGTGGAGTCACAGCCAAAATCTTTAGTTATAGAAGCACCTCAAACACCATACTCACCAACAAATTCTCTGGATGTGGATATGATAAACACATCAATTCCTGATTCCCCTTCTTTAACTCTGTTGGGGAAGCCAAAATCTAGTGCAAGTGAGCATCATCTTTTAGATGATTTGTTGGCTCACTTGCCAATTCTTTCAAGAATTGTTGTGTCATCTGTGCCTAAAATATCTTCAATCAGCACAGAGTCAACAATAGTTTCTATTCCCACCTCATTCATTTCTACTCTCTCGACGGATATTGCTCATCCGTCGACTAGTGATTGTATCCCGACGGATAAGCCTAACAGCAGTTATCCGTCGGATAGCAAAACCACTCACTCGATGGATATCACTCATCCGTCGAGTATCTCTGCACAACTTCAAACTTCAATTATTTCAAGTGCAGAAGATTTAGTGGTTGTACAGTCACTCTTAGGATTGAGAGAGCAGAGTGTTTTGAGTGAGAGGCTGGGTTGCTCCCAGGCAAAAGGAGAGGAAATGAGTGAAAATATGCAATCCATTTCTTCAGGATTGGCAAAAGGGAGTGAGAGGAGTCCCACCTTAGTAGGTGAAGGTGAGGGTGTGAGGGTGGGGAGCCAGGGTGAGACCCTGATGCAACAAAAGAGAGAATATGAGAGAAAAGCAGGTACAAAGGGTATAAGGGAGGATCCAGCCATTGCTCATGAGTCAATGATTGTGGATGATGCTGAAAAGGAAAGACAATTTCAGCAACATTACAAAGCTGTAATTGATAACATTTCCCTTGGACGCTGACACTTTTACTCATCCTGTGTCAGCCTATCAACTATTGGCTGCTCAGGGCAATGAGGAGGCAGAGAAGACTTTAAATCTAGTATATACTTCAGAATCTCTACAAAGGGATAAATCTGCTGTCAATTTGATGCCTCCTACAGCTGGTGAGCCATCTGAAGAATTTAGAGTAAATTCTAATGATGATGACTCTGTTTCATTTGATGGAAGCATGAACTTAGGGGGAGATGAAGGCCCAAGTTCTATTCCAGATCTACCTGAATGGGCATTGACAAAGGAGTCTACACCAGGACAATTCAATGTATCCTTAGTCAAACAAATCATGTCTATCCAAAAGGCCATTCAGAACACCTCAAATGCTGGTACCAAGGCTATTCTTCAAGCCCACATAGATTCTCTACATCTCATGAAGCTACATCAATTAAGACAGAATCTGAGTGTGGATGAACTCAAAAAGGATATAGCTGTCTTGAAGACCTACAATTCTGAGAAGCTGGATTCAATCATTCCCTATGGTACCATGCAGGATCTGCTACTGAGACTGAGAAGAGAATCAGATGCTGAAAAGAAGCTGGCCAAATTGGAGAACATAGTTCAAGTTATTGAAAACTCTGTGGTCACCATTCTTCAAAATCAACAGTCTCAGACCAGTCTTCTAATGCAACTGGCTAAAGCACAAGGCTTGACTCCTCAACTTGATGTTAACAAAAAGGGGGAGAAAGGACCAAGTGAGGGGGAGAAGCTACAGATACAAATCAGTAAAGTAATTGTGCCTTCAATTACTGTCTCAAAGCCACCAGTTGCAGATGGTATAGATCTGATTCAAGCAGCAGTAGCTAACTTGAAAGTTGCTGAGAAGGAAAAGTTGAGTTTAGTCAACTGGGAGAAGATTGATGAGGAGATACAGAAAAAGTTTGAACTTGTAAAAGAGCCAGTTAAGTTAGCCATCCATCACTCTCAAGTCAAGCAAATTAGTGTGCATGAGATAAACATGAACTATCTGGAAAGAGGACAATCTTCCTGCATCAAGTCTCCAAAGGCTGAAATGATTCTTAAACCAAGGGTAAACTACTCAAAATCATCTTTGAAGAACCCCTTGGACACTGTGTATGAGACACTCAAGCCTGATGAAAAGAAGCTTCTGTCAAGATCAATTGTCTTCTATAAAGATCCAGCTGATTCAGTTTCTAAAAGAAGGATTGCTAAAATTGTCAGAAATGGGAAAGAAATTTGTGTGGTGGCTGGACACCCTCAATTTGCTCAAGCAAAGAGAGAAGAAAAAGCTAGATTGAAGCAGGAAAAGAAGCAGGCTGCTCTAGATGCTAAAAAGGCTAAACAAAAAAGAGAGAAGATTGCTATCTTGGCCAAGCTACATGCTGTAAACACATCACAACAAATTCCCTCTCAACCATCTGAAGCTACTGAATCAAGGAAGCAAGTTGAAGAACAGAAGAAATCTCCGAGAAAGAAAGAATTGGCTAAAAGAACTAAAAGGAAACTGGATATTGTTGACAAGGAATTGGAAGATCAATTTCCTAAGGAATCCACACCAATTACAACTCAAGCAACAAAGTCTTCTGTGGTATTTGAAGACATAAAGGTGGTGGATCCCTACAGGAATATTCATGGTGAACCTATTGTGCCCAAGGATGAGCCAATAGAATGGGAGAACATACCAATTCCAGACTTCAATCTACCAATCCTTAGCAAGCCAAAAAGGACAAAGTCAAGAGCAGTCAAGAAAGTGAAGTTGTCACCTCTCAAATCCAAGTCTGTAGTTAAAGCTCAGCCCAAAGTCAATAAGGGAGACTACTTGTACTTGTGTGACATCAAAGAATTTTCTGATCTAAACCTCTATCTGGATGAACTAGATGAGGTGAGAGGAATTGATGCATACAGAAACCTACCTGAAAGGTTAGTGTTCAAGTACAAAGGAGGAAAGGAGATTCAGTGGCCACTTCATAGGATTCTTCAAGAGAGCCAAGCTGTACTGATTAAAGTTTATTCATCCTTCAAGAAGAACTTTGGGTTCAATATCACTGCAAGAAGACTAGTATTGAAATAAATTGAAGAACTAAGGAGTGTTAGAGCTAAAGATGCACTCCCAAAGACTCTAATCATCCCATACACAGGGAGAAGAGTGCATCTAAGGCCCTACTGGCTGATGGAGTTCATAGATGACCAAGGTGTAAGAAGATTCTTCAGACTAGAAGACCAATTGAGTATCTCCAGCAATGAGACTCTCTTGGAAATGCAAGGAAAGCTAAATCTCTCAGAATCTGATGAATTGGAATTCCACAGGCAGCTCCAAAATCAGATTGATGAAAACAACAGAAAGCTTGGAAGAAGATCCAGACCTTCAAGAAACTAGAAAAATCTGCTCAGGCTAGAGGAGCATCTTGAAAATGACTGTGAGCCAAACTTTGTACATTTTGATTAATTAAAGCACTTTTCAGTATTATCTACTTTTCTTTAAAGCTGTATGTTTAGGGTGTTTTGTTATCATCAAGTATCTCTTAATTTATGGCTATAATTCCAGTAGACATAAATTGGGGGAGATTGTTGTGCATATGTTGTGTACTTGATGATTACATAAACAAAACACCTAAATAGAGTTTACTTAGTGAAATATTGTAGCACTCGACGGATAAGAATTATAGTCCCGACGGATAACTCATTATAGTCCCGACGGATGATGACTTATTATCCATCGAGTGAGTAGCTTATGTAATAGTAAGTTTGTAGCACATTTCTGCATACACCTTTGTATAGATTCTGTGGTAGCATATAAGTCATGTTGACTTTAACTAGATATGCAGAATAGGTTGATTAATTGTACATAGATGATGTCTTGTAATTCTGTATAAATGAATTGAAGTCAAGTGCCAAAATAGCTACCAACGGATGATTAACAAAGCCATCGATGGATGATCAAATAGCTATCAACGGATGTTCAATATAGCAGTCGACGGATGATCAATGAAGCCATCAACGGATGATCATAAAGTCGACGGATGATCATGTACTCAACAGATAAAGAATTCAAATATCAGTTGACAGTGACAACTGGTCATATGCGTCGAAGTGTATGCAAATGGAATGAGGAAACCTATTAACTGGGTAATAGAGAACAAAGTAGCAAAGCATTAGACCCGATAGTTTTTATAATGATTCTATCTTTTGACTTTGTAATCCTGGTAATATATAAACCAATAAGTAGCAAATACAAACAGAGATCTGAGATACAAAAAGTGAGAAACATTTGTAAGCGGAATTATTAGCATTTCTCTGTATTCTCAGTAGTTCATATTTGTAAGCAGCTGTGAGCATTCTTGCACACATAGTTCTCTCGATATAATATATATCTCTGGTGGAATTGTTTAAATCCACCAGAAAGTTTTTAAAGACTCTTGTTTTTAATTACTTGTGTTTTGGTTCACTTAAGTTTTTATTCTGTATTGTGCTAATCAATACACTTATATTTATATTCGAGTTTGAACATTTTTATTTTAAGAAAAAGGTTCAAGAATTCCATTCAACCCCCCTTTTGTAATTCTTGCTATATTATTAAGGGACTAATAATTGGTATTAGAGCAAGCTCTTAACTTATAAAGAGTTTAAAGAGTGTGTTTCGCTCCATCTCATTCAACCCTAAATGAGTGTGTTTCGCTCCATCTTATTCAACCCTAGACTACTCATAAATTATGAGTCGGCTACTAGCCATTTGACGTCTAGCGTTATTCACAACTAGCAATGAAATCCAAGTTTTTCTCCAGATTAAAATTTAGTGTTCCTACATCATTACAGGAATATCACAAATTATAAATATAAACAAGTGATTAAATCTCCACTAATAAATAAATATGATCATGATCTAGCTCAAAATCAATCCTTAAGACTTGTAAATTTATTTTTTCTGGCATGCAAATCAATTCATTAGACATAAACAACCCTATATTCGTCATCACCACACTCAAATTAACATCAACGAATAAGTCAGAATTAGCTCAACCTAAGGGATCATGTTATATGCATGCGAATGCAATTACATGGACTCACATAAAAACATAAATAAAAATGTCCTATATGAAAAATCATGCCAAAAAAATGAATGAAATACAACTAAACATGCAACATGAATCTATATGAATCTATATGGACACACACAACTAATCCTTACATTATCAACCCCAAACTTAAAATTTTCAATATCCTCATTAAAGGCAATAATAAAGATTTCAGGCATACCAAGTTAGCGGAAAGATCACCCTCTTCAGGTGGAGGATCAGGTGGTCAATCAACCTCGACACCAATGTCTCGAAAAACAGTACCGAGAGCGCGTATCAAATCTTCAGCAAAATATATGTGGATGTCATGCATGTCCTCAATATGCCGAATCAACCTTCTATACTGCGCATCACCAAGACCAAACCTATCAACTGTCTGTGGTGCACGAGAGGGACCCTCTGTAAGCACGGGAGGAACCGTCCGGTCACCCTTTAGATTATTATAGATATATCCCAATCCCTTGTCAGGGAGTGCACCTAATATTTCATAACTCAAATGATCTAGCAACGGTTTGAGCACAAGAGTGGAAGCTTCTTCAATAGACGGCTTGAGACGCTCTTGAGAAAATTTCAGCTCTGCTAACCCAAGAGAATCGGCATATCCAACTTCCTCTTCCACGGAGGTGCATTCTAAACCTGCAGTTGCTCTGCTCCTTCTTCATCTTCAATATTTGATTTCCCTATTAAGGATCTCTCTAAGGTATCTGACTTTGGAAATTGCTCAAGCTCTGAATTCACGACATAGTCGTCCCGCTCTACTTTAAAGCACTCATCTTTAGCTGTGGGTAACTTTATTGCTTTGAACATTTTAAAAGTGACCTTCTGATCTTGAACCTTCATTGTAAGCTCTTCTTTTTGCACATCGATCATAGTTTGGCCTGTAGCCAAGAATGGTCTTCCCAAGATAATGGGAATCTTCTTATCCTCCTCAAAGTCTAGAATGATAAAATCAGCAGGAAAGATGAGCTTATCCACCTTAACCAAGATATCCTCCACTACTCCTCGCGGATAAGTGATGGAACGATCAGCCAACTGCAAAGACATGTTCACGGGTTTTGGATCAAGTAGTCCAAGTTTCTTGAAAACTGACAAGGGCATCAGATTGATGCTAGGTCCCAAGTCACACAAACAGTTGTCAAACGACAGATTGCCAATAGTGCAAGGTATCGTGAAGCTTCCTGGATCTTTAATCTTAGGAGGTAATTTCTGTTGCAGCAAAGCACTGCACTGTTCCGTTAGAGCAACGGTTCCAACTCCTCAAGTTTTAGCTTCTGAGATAGAATACCCTTCATGAACTTAGCATAACTTGACATCTGTTCTAGAGCTTCAGCAAATGGTATGTTGATATGCAGCTTCTTGAAAACTTCTAAAAACTTGGAAAATTGCTTGTCAAACTTATGCTTTTGAATCCTTTTAGGATATGGCGGAGTTGGGTAGACCTGTTTATCCCCTGTATTACCCTCAGGAGGATTACTTTCAACAGCTTTCTTCTTCGGTTCCACCTCGACATCCTTCTGCACCACTTTTTCAGCTACAATCTCATTTTCTGGGTTTGGCAAAGGTGCAGATGCACCTGCATTCTGGACAAAATTTTCAGACTCTTCGTCTTGCTGAATTTGGGGGCTTGCAACCTTTCCGGACCTCAAGGTGATGGCGTTCACCTGTTCTTTAACTTCCCTCTTGCCTAGATTGGCTTCTGTATCACTAAGAATCATTCCTGGTGGTTGATTCAATAAGGTGTTAGCAATTTGCCCTATTTGGTTCTCTAGAGTCTTGATAGAAGCAACCTGGATTTTGCATATAAAAGCCTGGTTTATGCACATAAGCCTCAACTCCTCCAATTCAGATTTTTCATTTGAAGATTGACCTGCACCTCCATGAGTTTGTTATTAAAGTTGGAGTTGTTGTCTTGGTGCATATTACGGTTGTTGAAAACCAGGATGGTTGAATTGCTTTGCTGCATATTGCTGATAAGGCTGTTTCATTGCACTATGATTTTTGCTCCAGCTTAAGTTATGATAATTCCAGTTGTCAGGATGATAAGTGGCTGGAACTGGTTGCTGCGATCTCTGAAAGTTGCTCACAAACTGAGTTGATTCACTAGATATAGCGCATCGCTCCGTCGCATGCGAACCTGCACACAGCTCACAAACACTGGTTATCTGATTAACACCATAGTTAGCCAGAGAATCGATGTTCATAGACAACGCCTTTAGTTAAGCAGTGATAGTCGTAGTTGTATCCACTTTCAGAACTCCTGCTACCTTTCCCTGTGGCAATCTATGGGTTGGATACTGATATTCATTAGCATCCATCAGCTCAATTAGACCATAAGCTTCCTCATAGCTCTTTGCCCATAATGCTCCACCTGATGCTGCATCAAACATGGGTCTAGACTATGCTCCCAAACCATTGTAAAAACAATTGATGATCATCCAATCAGGAATGCCATAATGAGGACACTTCCTAAGCATCTCCTTGTAGCACTCCCAAGCTTTACATAGAGTTTCGGGTCTCCTTTCCTTACTCGACTTTCTGTTTCCTTAGTTTGAAATGTTTCATCCTTCTCCCATACTTGGGGTTATTTTATACGTTAAAATCCTCATTTTCCACTCCATTATGTTATGGGCTCCTTCTATCTTGATGGCGACCTCCCTGACTATCACGTTCAGGGTTTGCTCTAAATCTTATTCCTCAAACTATGACTTTCATCTAAGATCTCATCTTTAAGCTCTTGAACTTTTGGAACCCAAATTCTATAGGAATACCTCATTATTCCCTTATCATCTTTCTCGGTATTTATCTCATATCTATTTGTTGGCTCTCTGCCTTCATTCATCACTTTTTCTGGCACAATATGTTCTTTTCCAATAATTCGGTCTGTATTGCAATCTCACACAGCTTTTCGGTACCGGCTCCGGTTACCTTCACTTCTATTTCCATTTTCTCAAAATCTTTTATAAACTCTCTCAAAGACATTATCATCTTGAGTCTCTCCTTTTTACTAAGGGCATCAGCCACCACATTGGCTTTGCCAGAATGATAAAGAATCTCCCAATCATAATTCTTGATTAGCTCTAACCGCCTTCTCTGGCGTATGTTGAGCTCTTTCTGCGTGAAAATATACTAGATCACTTATGGCTTGTATAAATCTCGCACTTCTCTCCATACAAGTAGTGCCTCCAATATTTAGGGCAAAACTATCGCTACGAGCCCAAACTCATGGGTGGGGATATCAAATTTTACATTCCCTTAATTGTCTTGACGCGTACGCGAGTACCTTGTTGTGCTGTATAAGAAGCACCCTAATTCCTTATGCGAAGCATCACTACACATCACAAAATCTCCTTTTTCCATCCGGCAACGCCATCATAGGGGCCGTCACCAATCTTTGCTTCAGTTCTTGAAAGTTGTTCTCGTATTTCTCTGCCCATTCAACTTCTCAGTCTTACAAGTAAGCCGCGTTAAAGGGGCTACTATCTTTAGGAACTTGAACGAACCTCTGGTAGTAACCGGCCAATCCTACCTCTGGTAGTCGCCCAAACCATAGTCATCAATTCCTCAGTGGTCCTTTATTCATTCTTGTCAGGATCCTCCACGGGATTCTTCTCAGCAACAATCCCTTCTAGGACAACATCCTCAACCGCTACATCCTCAATATGAACATCATCCGGTCCCGTGTTAGGACGCTCTATCGGATCCATAATCTGATCTCCAATAAGTAATAAAACATCATCGCGTTGTTGCTCCTCAACCTCAGGGTTCGGAGTCCCGCTACCATATACGATAACGAACTACGCTTCTATCACGATATTTATAAGGGTTCCCATAAGGGTTTTAACTGTCAGTACTACGTTAGGTAGTCCGACTATGAACTTGGCAAGAGTTCTTATTATCTTAGTGAACTTATTATCTTAACATCACATCATCTCTGAGGTTTATAACGCTTGGCTCTGATACCATTTCTTTAACACCCCCAAATCCGGGGTCGGGGATCCGGGTTGTCACGAGTTCCATTTCCCTTAATAACACCCAATCTTAATAAACAATCAACTACTCTGTACTGTGACCCCACAATAAACACACACACCACAAGTTATAGTCTCAGAGATGAATATCCAAAAGTAACACGAATCATTTTATTCCACAATTATTTGCCATTACACCTTAAAAGGGTTTCTGAATAAATTTACATTTTCTTTGCCATTATTACAATTCATAAATATACATAAGTCTGGTACATCAAAAGTTACAAGCCTAGCCTATTGGTAGATCCTACCTCAGCTACAATGGCATCAACACCTACAGGAAACTGCGGAACGTTTCTTATCCGCTCGCGAATTGGGAGCTTGATCCTGTTCATCTTGTCTATCTAATATTGTGTGATGAAAGAAGAAAGCAAGGGTGAGCAACAAGCCCACCAAAATAATATGTATAATAATTAACAATATATGAGCATTCTCATAGTACTCATGAAAGTCTTGGTCAAGAAGAAATGAACCAAGCTGAAATCTTAACGCGACCAAGTCACAAAATAATTCAGTATATATATAAATATACTTTTCAAAATCTTGGAAGTCCTCTTCCATGCATAATATACACAGAGTTCCAGTTAATAACTGTATAAAACTATCGTTGCAAGGTGATCTCATATGTCTAACCTTGTCTCAACGTTTTTCTGAAAATCTTTGACATGCATAAAATAATCATTTACTAGATATAAGTTTAAAAGATGAAGTTACAAGATACTCCAATATACTTATATCTTTCCGAATACTACTTGAACTACCACCGTTCAAGTTATAATTAGTTTCAAAAGTTCATCACATAGATGAGAATACAAGATAAGACTTGAATAGATTCAATCTTTGAAATATTATTGAATGAAATGAAGTTACGAGATACTTCATTAAGTCCAGATATATATATATCCATATATATATCTCTCATACATTTCCTGAAAACCTCTGTCATGTAAAGTATGAACAGAGTTGCAATATCCAATGAATTTTGGAAAGAAAAGAATTTTGGCATAAACCCGATATCTTGCTGATCAGGCAAAGATACCAATAAGTAACCTTTTCTACTAGTAGATGGATGAATCCCCCACCGGTCATCACCCTGGTCATATTAAGACCTTGTGCTGGACCGCCACCCGGCCTCTTACTCGTTGATGGACTGCCACCCAGCCACTTACACTTTGATAGATCGTACCCCGGTCTGTCGCTTATGTCGACTCAATTAGATGGACTTACTTCCCGAATGTTGGGTAAGTAATCAATTCATTTATCAAAACAGCAACCTTGTTGCGAATATAAAATACACCACAGAGCCGGATCCCTTAGATTTTTGAGCGAGTATTCAAGTCTCCTTCAAAAAGGAAGATCTTAAATTTGAAAACGAGTTTTGGGATCCGCTCTAACCTTTAAAAATCATTTTGAAGACTCGAAAACACTTTAAAAAGTGTTTGGAGTAATGCTGATTTAATAAAGTAAATCAGTCCCGATATATTAGAAAATATCTGAATATTATTAAATAATATTCCCATAAGGATAATCTCTATACAAATAACTTGAAGTAGAAGTTGTAAAACTTGTACTTGAAATGAGTATTAAATAACCAAAGATATACTTATACGAAAGTACTATCTTTATTTGAATAATCAAAAATAAGTTTGATTATCGACACCTTATTCTTTAATAAAATAAAGAATATATTTTAGTAAATAATCAGAGTCATAGGTCCTCAAATGAATATTCAAATAATATTCAATAAATAATATAAAGTGAGTCATAAGTCCTCGAATGAATATTCAAGTAATATTCATTAAATAATATAAAGTGAGTCATAAGTCCTCGAATGAATATTCAAGTAATATTCATTAAATAATATAAAGTGAGTCATAAGTCCTCGAATGAATATTCAAATAATATTCATTAAATAATATAAAGTGAGTCATAAGTCCTCGAATGAATATTCAAGTAATATTCATTAAATAATATAAAGTGAGTCATAAGTCCTCGAATGAATATTCAAGTAATATTCATTAAATAATATAAAGGAGTCATAAATCCTCGAATGAATATTCAAGTAATATTCATTAAATAAAATAAAAGGAGTCATAAGTCCTCGAATGAATATTCAAGAAATATTCATTAAATAATATAAAGGAGTCATAAATCCTCGAATGAATATTCAAGTAATATTCATTAAATAAAATAAAAGGAGTCATAAGTTCTCGAATGAATATTCAAGTAATATTCATTAAATAATATAAAGGAGTCATAAATCCTCGAATGAATATTCAAGTAATATTCATTAAATAAAATAAAAGGAGTCATAAGTCCTCGAATGAATATTCAAGTAATATTCATTAAATAATATGAAGTTATCGAATAAACCTTATTCGATTAATAGTTTTTAAAACCCATATCAATATATATATATATATATATATAAATATATATATATATATATATATATATATCATATACTCCGGAACATCTACTCCCGGTTTTAGAAAGGGGTTCACCTTCGGGTCCCCTATACTCAGGGTATACGCAACTACTGCTTATCTCTAGCATAAGTATTATGCAACTAATAAGCATTTGAACCAACAGATATATAAATCAAGAATACGAAACATGCATGCATATATACCATATCACATGCTCCAATATATCACAAGAATTTGCTAATAACAAATATGCATTTATTACAAGATCATGCATATACACATATACATCACAACAACAGTTATACGGGTAGAAAACTTGCCTGAGTGCTCCCGGATAGACTTAAGCTTAGAGTGGGTCCGATAACCTATGAACAACAACATAAGTCGGAATTAAACCCCGGTCGCTTAAGAAACTAGACTTTAACCATTTAGAGTCCTAACGTTCGCTTTCGCGCTTAACGATTTACTTAAGTCGCTCGAGTACCCTCGGCTCCACCATTTTTAATAAATTAACCATTAAGAATTTTAAAGCGATTCTTTCGCGAGTACCTTACCAACTGTCTAATCCACTTTACATAAATGTTTCATACCCCAAATAGTCATTTATAGTCCTTAACCAAGGTTTCAAAGTAAGGCGAGGGGTAATGGTTCGGTCGCGAAACGCCGTTACTTAAAACAGTCGTTTCTCCTAAACCGTACATCGGATTCAAACGAACCACATATCAAAAAGAATCTCGTAACATGAACTATCTAATCATGGCAATGGTCAAAACCTAACAGGGAGTTCTCGGATCCTGATGTTAAGAGCAAAAACAGTCTAAAGTAAATCGGACATTACGACGGCTATGTTTACGCGATTTCCCAAATTTTTACCATTCCAAATCATATCAATCCAACTACCAATCAACAAAAACTCAAGATACACATCAATGCTACTTATTTCAGTCATAATAAGCTCAAGGATCTCAATCCAATCATATATTATAACATCTCCAAATTCAACTAAACTACTTAACAATTAAGCTCGAATCATGCTTATCATTCAAATTACTACTCATCCATCCAAACCATCTCCAAACTTCAACATTCAAACTTATTACTAAAGGGTGTGAAGATTTATACCTTTCTTGGAGGGTGGAAATTTACTAGGAAGACTTATGGAGCCTCCTACAAGCTTGATCTTTCCAAAGAAATCAAGAACACAAAGTTAGGCTTTAAAGTTTCTAAAAGTCCGATTGAAAGAACTGTAAAAATGAGGGTCTTACCTTGCTTATTTGGACGATACTTGTGAACAAGAGTTGTAGGCCATCTCAATACCTTTCCAACGAGCTATAGAACACAATATTTGAGTGAGTATTGAAGGAGATATGGCAGTTTAAAGTTGCTGGGTTTGTTTTGGCCGAGAGCTTTTTCTCTTGGAAGTAAAAGTCAACTTCTAAATTTTGTGTTTTATGATATTTGCTTGGTTGCTTCTCCTTTTTGCCTTGGAAAATGTTTTAGCTTTTTACCATGGTAAATTTTACATGGCCCAAAATCAACCAACAAAACAAAACCCCTTGTCATGCTTATGTCATCTTGCACATGTCATAATGCTTCCACTTGTCCACACCTTGTTGGTTTGATGACATCATCATCCCTAACCTCCTTGATTAACTCCTAATTGCTTGCCTAATGACCGCTGATCTGTTATACGGTTCGCTTAACTTTCATTTTCGTTTATCGTTTGAGGGATCATACCCGGGATCTTATTACTTAGGTTTCTTTAACCTTTCTCAATACATCATATTCCTTTCATGATCCTCTCTTATAATCCTTGAATTTAAATTCTTTTTATTCTGTTACCTTATACTCAATTCTTTCTGTATCTGGTAGATTTTCGGGAAAAATCAAAGTGTTCGAATTTGGATTCTGATGATCTTTACATACACTTATTTATCATATAGAGTACTAATAATATCCCAGAAGATCAATAAAAGAGCCCCTACATAGTGTGGTATGAAAAGTTTTCTTATTCAGCATAATCGGCAAAATCACTATTCATAAGGGTTTCAAAAATTCCAAAAATTGGGGTTATTACAGTCTCCCCTTCTTAAAAGGATTCCGTCCCGGAATCAGATAGAAAATGAATAGGGATACTTTCTTGGCATTACACTTTCTAACTCTCAATTAAATTTATTTCCACATTGTGGTTCTTCCATCAAACTCTGAATAGTTTGATAACCCTCCTCCTAAGCACTTGTTCCTTTTTCAATCTATAACCCTTCCTGGTTGCTCCATATAGGTTACGTCTGGTTGCATGTCTATGCGCTCATATGCCCCTATTTATCTGGCATCTGAATTACACTTCCTTAACATTGATACGTGAAACACGTTATGACTTGCTACATGTTCTGAGGTAAGGCTAGCTCATATGCTAACTTCCCAATACTTCTTAATATATCCAAGGGTCCGACAAATTGTGGACTTAGCTTTCCTTTCTTTCCGAATCTCATCAATCTTTTCCAAGGGAATACCTATAACAACACTAGGTCCCCTACTTCCTATTCCTTGTCCTTTCGTGTCAAATCAACATATTTATCATGTCCATCTTGGGCTACTACCAGCCGTCCTCTGATTAGATCTATCATATCCTTGGTCCTTTGGACCACTGCTGGTCCGAGCATCTTGCGCTCTACAACTTCATCCTAACATAAGGGAGATCGACATTGTCTTCCCTCAAGGATCTCATAAGGCGATATCTCAATACTGATATATGATCTATTGTCGTAAGAAAACTCAATCCGTGTTAAGTGATCATTCCAATTTCTTTCAAGTCTATTGCACAGACTCTCATTATAGCTTTTAGCATTAGAGCTTTTGCTTCTCAATACCCATTCTTTTCCAGTTCGTAATCGCTACTACCTTCCGTTCCTAATATTATACTGGTTATACTTTTGCTCGTTAGCGTTCTATAACCTTTTAATAACCTCGTTAACCTTAGTATCACGAATGTGTTTCCATTCCGAATACCACCACAACTTTACTACTCCTTTTTCAGCTGCTTCTATCTTCGAAAGCTTAATCCTTCATATAGAAGTAAAAGAATTTATTGAAAGATCACTATGATCATGAACACTTGTTTTATTGCATAGTTAGTACAGAAGGTGGCCAGCCCTTAGCACTTGACAAGCAATTAAACAACAGCTGGTATCCTACTAGGCTTCTATCACACAGATAGATCGTCATTCGGCAATACCTCCCCTTCTGAAAGGGTTGTTCTTCTCAACTTACATGAAATGAAAACGAGAGAAAAGAATGAATTGAAGAGAATTGTATATATAAAAAAATATACTGCCACCAAATATCTGGCTTGGAACCTACCTCTGAACTATAGAGGTTTGTCATAGGAGAACAAAACATATATGTATTTATATCAACATCAAGAAATATAGCATCGTATTTCACATGCCTAAATATTTTTGCTAATCCGTCCATCATTCTATGGACCCTTGCTCTTCCTCGAGCTTATACACAATCACCTTTGAAACTCCCTCGATATCGAAAATCGAATCTGGGATCTCATTCTAGACATCATCGTTACTAGAATTCTATGCTTGCACCGCAACCTTCCTCATATAGTAATACAACTCTCTTTTCATAAGAGGGAATAAATATTCAATAGGTAGATACTCTACTTAATTAGTCTATCAATGATAACTTATACACTACCACGACCCGATTAGTGGTACTTAATCTCAACATCCGTTTCAATACAACTCTCATGGTTGTAATCAGCTCATTACTCGCAGAATCATTGCTGCATTACTATGGTCCACTACTGACCTACTGTCATCATTCACATTCCATGAAATCTTAATATCTAACCATACGGAGTCCATACATGTCGTATAGAATACTTCTAAGGAGTTATCATAACCACCAATCATAATTCATGAAGAACACTCCAAACTCTGACGTACTTTCATGACATGAAGTAGATAAAATTGCAGAAGAGTTTCAGTCAAAGCAGCGATAGCAGGTTAATACCATTCTTAATCGTATGCCTTAAATAGAAGACTTAACTCAAGGGTTCATCTAGTCCTCTTTGAAATATGGTCCTGGCTTATCTCAAGATAGTATCTTCTGAGATAGATAGCCCGCTCATGGCGATTACACGAATTAAACCTTTACCAACTACTATTACGGTTGGGTATTGCACAGTCATCAGAAGGAATGTTAATCTTCCAAACCATAATACAACCTTCAGCTTTAACCATCATCACTGTATTCCTTTGGCACAAGCGCCCATAATTATCCTCTTACCTTTAAAGTGTCGGCCACCTCTTTGGCCTTTCTTGATAGTAAAATTTCCTTACAGTCAATGTCATTTTAACCACCTCCAAATAAATTTTCTACCTTATTTCAATCACTGCTTTTGTGAAGATGTTTTCCTTAGAATCTGGTGAGTAAAAAAAAATATCACCATTTTTCCATAAGTTATTCCCTCAGTCTTTAGAGGTTAATCACTGTCACGACTAACTCTCAATCATACTTAGAACATCTTTTATCTTAGGTCCTAATTGCCCTGAACAATTTCGACCTTTACTGGTTCGATCCATACTTTCTCGTGGTTTAACACGTGCCCCACTTGGCATCATTATAATTACGTCATATTTCCTTTATCAATATTTCTATTCTTGAGAATTTTGAATATTACCTTCCTCCTTGTAAAATATCTATGGTTATCTTTAAATCGTTACTCCTGTATTCCCTAGATACAGGGCATATCAAAATACCATTTACTAATACTAGAACCATTGTCTATGTGTTTCTGAAAAATTTTCTCCACTGATACTTAAAGGTTGTTATTACCTTAATCTTTTCCAATTCATACTGTCAAAACTCATACTATCCCTATTAAGGGTGAAATGTCAACATTTATGCATTCCCCTATAATTCATTTTAAGTTACCGATGTTCTATCTTTAATTCCACCTTTAAAAAGGTACATGCATCCTTTCATGGATAAATCAAGTCATATATCCCTGATAAGGGTGCCTTATTCAATCCTTCCCACCTCGATAGTATATGCCTAATTTTCACAATAACATTTGTATTCAAAATGAGGTCAATCAATATGGCCTCCAAAAGATAACAACGGTTATCCGCTTTCCTTGCCTAATTTGGTAATGATAACAAGGATGTTCTGGAAGATATTGGTCGTGTTCAACGTGAACTTCTTCTTAATAATTCCTTATTTACTTTTGTTGTTTATCTCAACAGTCACCTCAATGTTGGGATATCTTTCATACCTGGCGTCTTCCTTTCTGGGTATCATGCCACCGGTCTTAAACTTCACATTCTTGAAGGTCACTTCCTTCATCCAATTTTCCTAATTTCTTACTTTCTTTTCTCCTCAGTCTATCCGCGTCTCATAATTTATCCTTCGAACTATCTCAAGGTTTCCTCAAATCCTCCCAACTTACAGGGGATAAAATATCTGTATCTCTTATGCCTTCAACCATCAATTTTAACTCATGGTGAATCACCCTCATCCTGACGAATGCATACTTTTCTATTTCTATTGCTACGAGTCTTTAGGGTATCCTCATACCCAACTCCCTTATCATACCTCAAACTCTATTGCCTTTATATTCCTTTCCACTTCAGTTTCTTTTATTTTCCTTTCTCTTATCGTTATTTCATGAACCAACACAACATAAGCATTGATTTCAAACATCCCATCATTCTGGATTCATGTCCTCAGAACGAATCTTGATAACTTTTACAACTTAGATTCATAATTCATCATACTCGTCTGCCTTTGTTCTGGCTCTAAAGCTTTTACACTATCTCCATAACCTTGGGAAGTACTTTCCTGAAAACAATTGACTGAACTTAAATCAGTTTATTATAATCTCTTGCTCCGTGCCTTCCTTGGCCTTTCAGCAGCGGGTGGCCTCTCTCTTAGGAAGGTAAGTGGAAAAATAGTCTTTTGCACTTCGTCAATCATTTAGAATCTCAATTGATTCCTCTATTTCCTTTAGCCAGGCTCTTGCCTTGACTGGGTCAACTTGGTCCTTGGAACTCTGAGAGTTTAGCGACTTAAAGGTTCGGAAAGATTTTCTCACCGCATTATTTCCTCAGGGTGGTGGTTGGGGATAATAGTCTAAGTTCTGTCTAGAAAGGTCCATGAATTGCCGTATAGGAGTACCGTTTCGGGTCTCCTTTCCTTACTCGACTTTCTGTTTCCTTAGTTTGAAATATTTCATCCTTCTCCCATACTTGGGGTTATCTTATACATTAAAATCCTCATTTTCCACTCCATTATGTTATGGGCTCCTTCTATCTTGATGGCGACCTCCCTGACTATCACGTTCAGGGTTTGCTCTAAATCTTATTCCTCAAACTATGACTTTCATCTAAGATCTCATCTTTAAGCTCTTGAACTTTTGGAACCCAACTTCTATAGGAATACCTCATTATTCCCTTATCATCTTTCTCGGTATTTATCTCATATCTATTTGTTGGCTCTCTGCCTTCATTCATCACTTTTTCTGGCACAATATGTTCTTTTCCAATAATTCGGTCTGTATTGCAATCTCACACAACTTTTCGGTACCGGCTCCGGTTACCTTCACTTCTATTTCCATTTTCTCAAAATCTCTTATAAACTCTCTCAAAGACATTATCATCTTAAGTCTCTCCTTTTTACTAAGGGCATCAGCCACCACATTGGCTTTGCCAGAATGATAAAGAATCTCCCAATCATAATTCTTGATTAGCTCTAACCGCCTTCTCTGGCGTATGTTGAGCTCTTTCTGCGTGAAAATGCACTAGATCACTTATGGCTTGTATAAATCTCGCACTTCTCTCCATACAAGTAGTGCCTCCAATATTTAGGGCAAAACTATCGCTACGAGCCCAAGCTCATGGGTGGGGATATCGAATTTTACATTCCCTTAATTGTCTTGACGCGTACGCGAGTACCTTGTTGTGCTGTATAAGAAGCACCCTAATTCCTTATGCGAAGCGTCACTACACATCACAAAATCTCCTTTTTCCATCCGGCAACGCCATCATAGGGGCCGTCACCAATCTTTGCTTCAGTTCTTGAAAGTTGTTCTCGTATTTCTCTGTTCATTCAACTTCTCAGTCTTACGAGTAAGTCGCGTTAAAGGGGCTACTATCTTTAGGAACTTGAACGAACCTCTGGTAGTAACCGGCCAATCCTACCTCTGGTAGTCGCCCAAACCATAGTCATCAATTCCTCAGTGGTCCTTTATTCATTCTTGTCAGGATCCTCCACGGGATTCTTCTCAGCAACAATCCCTTCTAGGACAACATCCTCAACCGCTACATCCTCAATATGAACATCATCCGGTCCCGCGTTAGGACGCTCTATCGGATCCATAATCTGATCTCCAATAAGTAATAAAACATCATCGCGTTGTTGCTCCTCAACCTCAGGGTTCGGAGTCCCGCTACCATATACGATAACGAACTACGCTTCTATCACGATATTTATAAGGGTTCCCATAAGGGTTTTAACTGTCAGTACTACGTTAGGTAGTCCGACTATGAACTTGGCAAGAGTTCTTATTATCTTAGTGAACTTATTATCTTAACGTCACATCATCTCTGAGGTTTATAACGCTTGGCTCTGATACCATTTCTTTAACACCCCCAAATCCGGGGTCGGGGATCCGGGTTGTCACGAGTTCCATTTCCCTTAATAACACCCAATCTTAATAAACAATCAACTACTCTGTATTGTGACCCCACAATAAACACACACACCACAAGTTATAGTCTCAGAGATGAATATCCAAAAGTAACACGAATCATTTTATTCCACAATTATTTGCCATTACACCTTAAAAGGGTTTCTGAATAAATTTACATTTTCTTTGCCATTATTACAATTCATAAATATACATAAGTCTGGTACATCAAAAGTTGCAAGCCTAGCCTATTGGTAGATCCTACCTCAGCTACAATGGCATCAACACCTACAGGAAACTGCGGAACGTTTCTTATCCGCTCGCGAATTGGGAGCTTGATCCTGTTCATCTTGTCTATCTGATATTGTGTGATGAAAGAAGAAAGCAAGGGTGAGCAACAAGCCCACCAAAATAATATGTATAATAATTAATAATATATGAGCATTCTCATAGTACTCATGAAAGTCTTGGTCAAGAAGAAATGAACCAAGCTGAAATCTTAACGCGACCAAGTCACAAAATAATTCAGTATATATATACATATACTTTTCAAAATCTTGGAAGTCCTCTTCCATGCATAATATACACAAAGTTCCAGTTAATAACTGTATAAAACTATCGTTGCAAGGTGATCTCATATGTCTAACCTTGTCTCAACGTTTTTCTGAAAATCTTTGACATGCATAAGATAATCATTTACTAGATATAAGTTTAAAAGATGAAGTTACAAGATACTCCAATATACTTATATCTTTCTGAATACTACTTGATGTACCACCGTTCAAGTTATAATTAGTTTCAAAAGTTCATCACATAGATGAGAATACAAGATAAGACTTGAATAAATTCAATCTTTGAAATATTATTGAATGAAATGAAGTTACGAGATACTTCATTAAGTCCCGATATATATATATCCATATATATCTCTCATACATTTCCTGAAAACCTCTGTCATGTAAAGTATGAACAGAGTTGCAATATCCAATGAATTTTGGAAAGAAAAGAATTTTGGCATAAACCCGATATCTTGCTGATCAGACAAAGATACCAATAAGTAACCTTTTTTACTAGTAGATGGATGAATCCCCCACCGGTCATCACCCTGGTCGTATTAAGACCTTGTGCTGGACCGCCACCCGGCCTCTTACGCGTTGATGGACTGCCACCCAGCCACTTACACTTTGATAGACCGTACCCCGGCCTGTCGCTTATGCCGACTCAATTAGATGGACTTACTTCCCGAACGTTGGGTAAGTAATCAATTCATTTATCAAAACAGCAACCTTGTTGCGAATATAAAATACACCACAGAGCCGGATCCCTTAGATTTTTGAGCGAGTATTCAAGTCCCCTTCAAAAAGGAAGATCTTAAATTTGAAAACGAGTTTTGGGATCCGCTCTAACCTTTAAAAATCATTTTGAAGACTCGAAAACACTTTAAAGAGTGTTTGGAGTAATGCTGATTTAATAAAGTAAATCAGTCCCGATATATTAGAAAATATCTGAATATTATTAAATAATATTCCCATAAGGATAATCTCTATACAAATAACTTGAAGTAGAAGTTGTAAAACTTGTACTTGAAATGAGTATTAAATAACCAAAGATATACTTATACGAAAGTACTATCTTTATTTGAATAATAAAAAATAAGTTTGATTATCGACACCTTATTCTTTAATAAAATAAAGAATATATTTCAGTAAATAATCAGAGTCATAGGTCCTCAAATGAATATTCAAATAATATTCAATAAATAATATAAAGTGAGTCATAAGTCCTCGAATGAATATTCAAGTAATATTCATTAAATAATATAAAGTGAGTCATAAGTCCTCGAATGAATATTCAAGTAATATTCATTAAATAATATAAAGTGAGTCATAAGTCCTCGAATGAATATTCAAGTAATATTCATTAAATAATATAAAGTGAGTCATAAGTCCTCGAATGAATATTCAAGTAATATTCATTAAATAATATAAAGTGAGTCATAAGTCCTCGAATGAATATTCAAGAAATATTCATTAAATAATATAAAGAAGTCATAAATTCTCGAATAAATATTCAAGTAATATTCATTAAATAAAATAAAAGGAGTCATAAGTCCTCGAATGAATATTCAAGAAATATTCATTAAATAATATAAAGGAGTCATAAATCCTCGAATGAATATTCAAGTAATATTCATTAAATAAAATAAAAGGAGTCATAAGTCCTCGAATGAATATTCAAGTAATATTCATTAAATAATATAAAGGAGTCATAAATCCTCGAATGAATATTCAAGTAATATTCATTAAATAAAATAAAAGGAGTCATAAGTCCTCGAATGAATATTCAAGTAATATTCATTAAATAATATGAAGTTATCGAATAAACCTTATTCGATTAATAGTTTTTAAAAACCATATCAATATATATATATAAATATATATATATATATATCATATACTCGGGAACATCTACTCCCGGTTTTAGAAAGGGGTTCACCTTCGGGTCCTCTATACTCAGGGTATACGCAACTACTGCTTATCTCTAGCATAGGTATTATGCAACTAATAAGCATTTGAACCAACAGATATATAAATCAAGAATACGAAACAGGCATGCATATATACCATATCACATGCTCCAATATATCGTAAGAATTTGCTAATAACAAATATGCATTTATCACAAAATCATGCATATACACGTATACATCACAACAACAGTTATACGGGTAGAAAACTTGTCTGAGTGCTCCCGGATAGACTTAAGCTTAGAGTGGGTCCGATAACCTATGAACAATAACATAAGTCGGAATTAAACCCCGGTCGCTTAAGAAACTAGACTTTAACCATTTAGAGTCCTAACGTTCGCTTTCGCGCTTAACGATTTACTTAAGTCGCTCGAGTACCCTCGGCTCCACCATTTTTAATAAATTAACCATTAAGAATTTTAAAGCGATTCTTTCGCGAGTACCTTACCAACTGTCTAATCCACTTTACATAAATGTTTCATACCCCAAATAGTCATTTAAAGTCCTTAACCAAGGTTTCAAAGTAAGGCGAGGGGTAATGGTTCGGTCGCGAAACGCCGTTACTTAAAACAGTCGTTTCTCCTAAACCGTACATCGGATTCAAACGAACCACATATCAAAACGAATCTCATAACATGAACTATCTAATAATAGCAATGGTCAAAACCTAACAGGGAGTTCTCGGGTCCTGATGTTAAGAGCAAAAACAGTCTAAAGTAAATCGGACATTACGACGGCTATGTTTACGCGATTTCCCAAATTTTTACCATTCCAAATCATATCAATCCAACTACCAATCAACAACAACTCAAGATACACATCAATACTACTGATTTCAGTCATAATAAGCTGAAGGATCTCAATCCAATCATATATTATAACATCTCCAAATTCAACTAAACTACTTAACAATTAAGCTCGAATCATGCTTATCATTCAAATTACTACTCATCCATCCAAACCATCTCCAAACTTCAACATTCAAACTTATTACTAAAGGGTGTGAAGATTTATACCTTTCTTGGAGGGTGGAAATTTACTAGGAAGACTTATGGAGCCTCCTACAAGCTTGATCTTTCCAAAGAAATCAAGAACACAAAGTTAGGCTTTAAAGTTTCTAAAAGTCCGATTGAAAGAACTGTAACAATGAGGGTCTTACCTTGCTTATTTGGACGAGACTTGTGAACAAGAGTTGTAGGCCATCTCAATACCTTTCCAACGAGCTATAGAACACAATATTTGAGTGAGTATTGAAGGAGATATGGCAGTTTAAATTTGCTGGGTTTGTTTTGGCCGAGAGCTTTTTCTCTTGGAAGCAAAAGTCAACTTCTAAATTTTGTGTTTTATGATATTTGCTTGGTTGCTTCTCCTTTTTGCCTTGGAAAATGTTTTAGCTTTTTACCATGGTAAATTTTACATGGCCCAAAATCAACCAACAAAACAAAACCCCTTGTCATGCTTATGTCATCTTGCACATGTCATAATGCTTCCACTTGTCCACACCTTGTTGGTTTGATGACATCATCATCCCTAACCTCCTTGATTAACTCCTAATTGCTTGCCTAATGACCGCTGATCTGTTATACGGTTCGCTTAACTTTCATTTTCGTTTATCGTTTGAGGGATCATACCCGGGATCTTATTACTTAGGTTTCTTTAACCTTTCTCAATACATCATATTCCTTTCATGATCCTCTCTTATAATCCTTGAATTTAAATTCTTTTTATTATGTTACCTTATACTCAATTCTTTCTGTATCTGGTAGATTTTCGGGAAAAATCAAAGTGTTCGAATTTGGATTCTGATGATCTTTACATACACTTATTTATCATATAGAGTACTAATAATATCCCAGAAGATCAATAAAAGAGCCCCTACATAGTGTGGTATGAAAAGTTTTCTTATTCAGCATAATCGGCAAAATCACTATTCATAAGGGTTTCAAAAATTCCAAAAATTGGGGTTATTACAGATGAGACTACAAGAAAAGACTTGGATAGATTCAATCTTTGAAATATCATTATAAATAATGAAGTTACGGGATACTTCGTTGAGTCCCGATATATATATACACCTATATATATATATATATATTTCATACACTCCTTGAAAACCTCTGTTATGAAAATTATAAACAGAGTTGCAATATCCAATGAATTTGGAAAGGAGAAAACCTTGGCATAAACCTGATATCTTGCTGATCAGGCAAAGATACCAATAAGTATGGACGAATTCCCCACTGGTCATCACCATGGCCGCAATAGGACCTTATGCTGGACTGCCACTCAGCCACTTACGCATTTGATGGATTCCCACTGAGCCACTTACACTTTCATGGACGCCCACTGAGCCCATGTTGCTTATGCCGACTCAAATAGATGAACTTACTTCCCGAACGATGGGCAAGTAATCAAGATGTTTCTCAAAACAGCAACCTCGTTGTGAATGTAAAATACACCACTGAGCCGGATCCCTCAGGTTTTGAGCGAGTATTTAAATCCCCTTCTAAATGAAGATCTTAATTATAAAAATGAGTTTTGGGATCCGCTCTAACTTTTAAAAATTATTTTGAAGACTCGAAAACATTTTTAAGAATATTTGGAGTAATGCTGATTTAATGAAATAAATCAGTCCCGATATATTAGAAAATATCTGAATATTATTGGTTAAATAATATTCCCATAAAGAATTATCTTTATAAAAATAATTGAAGTAGAAATTTTAAAACTCATACTTGAAATGAATATTAAATAACCAAAGATATACTTATACGAAAGTACGATCTTTATTTTAATAATCGAAAATAAGTTTGATTATCGAAACATTATTCTTTAATAAAATAAAGAATATTATTTAATAAATAAGTGGAGTCATAACTCCTCAAATGAATATTCAAAATAATATTCATTAAATAAAATAAACGGAGTCTTAAGTCCTCGAATGAATATTCAAAATAATATTCATTAAATAAAATAAAAAGGAGTCATGAGTCCTCGAATGAATATTCAAGATAATATTCATTAATACAAATAAAGTTATCGAATAAACCTATATCTATATATATATATATATTATACTCGGGAACATCGACTCCCGGTTTAGAAATATGTTCACCTTTGGGTCCCCTATACTAAGGGTATACGCAACTACTGCTTATCTCTAACATAGGTATTATGCAACTATAAACATTTGAATCAACAATTAGATATCAAGGTTACGAAACAAGCATGTATATATATACCATATCAACATGCTCTAATATATTGCAAGATTCGCTAATAACAATCATGCATTTATCACAAGATAATGCATATACATATATACATCACAACAACAGTATAACGGGTAGAAAACTTGCCTGAGCGACTGGGGGTGGTAAAAGTCCTGGGATGAGTCTGGTAACCTATAAACCACATATAAGTTGGAATTAAACCAAAGTCGCTTAAGAATCTATACTTTAACCAATTAGACCCTAACGTTCGCTTTCGCGCTTAATGATTCACTTAAGTCGCTCGAGTACCCTCGGCCCCACCATTTTTAATAAATTAACCATTAAGAGTTTTAAGGCGATTCTTTCGCGAGTACCTTACCAACTTCCTAATTCACTTTACATAAATGTTTCATACCCCAATTAGTCATTTAAGGTCCTTAACCAATATTTTAAAGTAAGGTGAGGGGTAATAGTTCGTTCGCGGAACGCCGTTACTTAAAACGGTCGTTTCTCCTAAACCGTACATCGGATTCAAGCGAACCACATATCAAAACGAAGCTCGTAACATGAACTATCTAATCATGGCAATGGTCAAAACCTAACAGTGAGTTCACGGGTCCTGATGTTAAGAACAAAAACAGTCTAAAGTAAATCGGGCATTACGACGGCTATATTTATGCGATTACCAAATTTAAACCATTCCAATCAATTCACAATTCAACCCACAATCACCACTACAACCAAAATCCCTCCAAACCTCACCACATCAGTCCATTACTTCATGTTTTATCCAAATTATTCCATCACAACAAAAGCTACTAACCATACTAAGGTTCATTAACTAATAACCAAGATTCAATCATCAAAATCTCTACAAACTCAACCAAACTTTAAACAACCAAGAATCATGCTTCTCATAAACTATAACAATCAAAACCACTCCTAAATACTCAAAATTAAAGCTAGGGTATGAGGTTTTACCTTCCTTGGTGAGTGATAAGTAGCTAGGAAGCCTTAAGGAGCCTTGATCTAACTACCTACAAGCTTGATCTTTCAAAGAAATCAAGAACACAAAAATTAATTTCAAGAAAGTACTATTCACCATCTTCTTGAATGATTTATAGGAAATGCTAGGAAAGGATTTTGAAGCTAAGATTCCTAGGAAGTATGTAACTTAACTAGGAGAAGCTAGGATAATTACCTTGTAAATTAGCAAGTGGAGGAGCTTGGACTTCCCATTTCTTAAGAAAGGAGCCGAGAGCTTCATGAAGAAAAATGAGAGTCAAATTATGTTTTTGTGATTTGTTTTGCCTTGGCTTGGTTGTTTTGCTTTTGTTTTGATTAATTACCTTTTAACCATGGTGAAATTTGTGTGGTTTATAATCAACCAACACTTCCTTCCCTTTTGGTCATGCTTATGTCATCTTCCCATGTCATCCTCCCACACCTGTCCTCTTCTTGTTGGTTTGATGACATCATCATCACTAACCTCTTTAATTAACTCCTAATTACTTGTCTAATGACCGCTGATCTGTTATACGGTTCGCTTAATTTCGTTCTCGTTTATCGTTTGAGGGATCATACCCGGGATCTTATTACTTAGGTTCCCTTAAACCTTTCTCAATATTTTATATTCCTTTTATGATCCTCTCTTATAATCCTTGAATTAAAATCCTTTTAATCATGTTACCTTATACTCAATTCTTTCTGCATCTGGTGGGTTTTCAGGAAAAATCAAAGTGTTCGAATTTGGATTCTGACGATCTTTACATACACTTATATCCCATATAGAGTACTAATAAGATCTCAGAATAACAATAGAAGAACCCCTACATAGTGTGGTATGAAAAGTTTTCTTATTCAGCATAATCAGCAAAATCACTATTCATAAGGGTTTCAAAAATTCCAAAAATTGGGGTTATTACAGTCTCCCCTCCTTAAAAGGATTCCGTCCCGGGATCAGATAGAAAATGAATAGGGATGCTCTCTTAACATTGCACTTTCTAACTCTCAAGTAAATTTTCCCACATTGTGGTTCTACCACCAAACTCTGCCTAGTTTGATAACACTTCTCCTAAGCACTTGTTCCTTTTCGATCTATAACCCTTCCCGGTTGCTCCATATAGGTTACGTCTGGTTGCATGTCTATGCACTCATATGCCCCTATTTGTCTAGCATCCGGATTACACTTCCTTAACATCGATACGTGGAACTCATTACAAACTTGTTGCAGGTTCGTGGGTAGGGCTAGTTCGTTCGATAACTTCCCAATATGTCTTAATATATTCAAGGGTCCAACAAATCGTGGGCTTAGCTTTCCTTTCTAACTGAACCTCATCCATCCTTTCCAAGGAAATACCTATAACAGCACTAGGTTCCTTACTTCCTACTCTTTGTCATTTCGTGTCAAATCAACATACTTCGTGTGTCCATCTTGGGCTACTACCAGCCGTCCTCTGATTAAATCTATTATATCCTTGGTCCTTTGGACCACAGCTGGTATAAGCATCTTGCGCTCTGCAACATCATCATATCATAAGGGAGATCGACATTGTCTTCCCTCAAGGATCTTATAAGGCGACATCTCGATAATGACATATGATCTATTGTCGTAAGAAAACTCAATCCGTGTTAAGTGACCATTTCAAATTCTTTCAAGTCTATTGCACAGACTCTCATCATAGCTTCTAGCATTATAGCTTTTGTTTCTCAATACTCCTTCTTTTCTTGTTCGTAGTTATTACTATCTTCTGTAAATAATACTATATTGGTTACACTTTTTCTCGTTAGCGTTCTATAACCTTTTAATACACGCGTCAACCTTAGTATCACGAATGTGTTTCCATTTCGAATACCACCATACTCATACTACCCCTTTTTCTAACTACTTCTATCTTCGAAAGCTTGATCCATCATATAGAAGTAAAAGAATTTATTGAGAGATCACTATGATCATGAACACTTGTTCTATTGCATAGTTAGTACAGAAGGTGGCCAGCCTTTAGTACTTGACAAGAAATTAAACAACATATGGTATCCTACTAGCATTCTATCACACAGATAGATAGTCATTCGGCAATACCTCCTGAAAGGCATATGTCATAGCCTATTCGTTTATTCGAGGATTTAACTCAACTCAAATAAGAATGTAATAAGTAAATAGTGGATCTATCATCAGAGAGATCTCACAAAGTAACATCTGTCAAATGATAAAGAAACATTGTTCATCTGCAGACTTGAAGATTCACTGGAAGAAGTTCAAGAATTTGATCATGCCTCAGTGATATAAATCAAGATCGTGGATTTAATCAAGTGACAGAGATCTCGTCAGGGTATCATTTATTACAAGGATTTAATCAGAGTATCAAAGTCAAGACATGAAGAAACGTCACGGAAGTTAGTCACTCATGAACCAGACAGTACATCGAGTGTCAGCATTGAAGTGGCGGAATTGATTCATAAGTCTCAGTGATTTTCAGAAGATTGTCAGAAGAATGGATGCTGCTCAGGGTTAGTATTAATTCTCTATTAATTAATTAAGTCATATAATTTAATTAAGAAAATAAATTATATTTGCAAAGATTAATTTATTGATTAATTGAATTAAATTGATTAATTAATTTAGAATTAATATTGAGGATTTACAAGATTTTAATTGGTTTAAAATCTGCTTAAATTCAAAACAAGACAATTCATTTGAACTAGTATGACAATCGGTATGACAATTGATAGTCATACCAAAAGTCATGCCAATACATTTAATTGTCTTATTAGAATTTCTGTTTAGATTAAAATCTGTTATTAATTCAGCAAGACAATTTATTTGAACTAATATGACAATCGGTATGACAATCAATAGTCATACCGAAAGTCTTGCTAGTTCATTTTGATTGTCTTGCTAGTTGTAAATATTGTCATACCGAAAGTCTTGCTGGCCAAAGAGATTGTCATGCCAGTACATTTTTCAGTTCGGTGTTTGATAAAAGCAGCAGAAGACTTTTATTGATCAAAACTTACAGAATCCAATCAAACAGAAAATAGAACACACAAGAGAAAAAGGAGCAGAAAACAAAAGCATAACATTTTATTTTTCATCTGCTTTTCTTCAAGATTAAATTTCTAGATTGTAAAGTTAAATCCAATCAACTAGAAATATTTATCTTGTTCTTGTGTATCAATCTAGCGGATTAAAATCCCTAGAACTTAATCTCAAATCGCATTTAGCATTTGATCTTTTAATTACAAAAATAGAAAAAGTTCATGTCGAATTTATTCTAGATTTGTAATAATTGATTTGAGATTAATCCCTTGTAACCGATACCGTAGTTGTAACACCTTTCAAGTTTAATAAAAGTTTTATTTAACTTGAATTTTGTTTCACAATTTTATTCCGCATTTTATTCGATTAAACGGTATTGTTTGCATTCAACCCCCTTCTACAAACAAATTGGGACCTAACAATTGGTATCAGAGCCTTCTGATTAACGTACAAATCTAGATCCTAGACTTTTGTGTTTCTTTCACTTCTTGAATTTTTTATTCACTCAAAAAATTCATAATGACTACACAAAAAGTTGGAACCGTTAAAATTCCACTTTTCGATAAAGAAAATTATGTTATGTGGAAGAAGAAGATGCTACTATTTTTACAGGTTGCTAATCCCAAATATTTGCAAGTGTTGAAGAAGGGTCCAAAAATTCCTATGGTTATTGAACCAGAGGTAATAGAAAATGATGTGGTGATCACCAAAGCGAGAACTTATGTGAAGGATCCTGAGGACTTCTCTCCTGCTGAAATAGAAGAAGCCTCCCTGGATGCTAGCCTTCAATTAATCTTAGTAGATTCCCTTAATCCCCTGATGAATAGACATGTGATGAATTGTAAAGATTCCAAACATATCTGGGAAACTATTGAGATTATTAATGAAGGCACAGAGGAAGTTAGGGAGAACAAACTAGAAATCCTAACCTCTGAGTATGAATACTTTAAATCCAATCCAGGGGAAGGAATCACTGAAGTGTTTGAGAGGTACAATGCATTGATCAACAACTTGAACATTAATGGTAAATACTATTCCATCAGGGAGGTCAACAAAAAGTTCCTTTTAACACTGCCAACTCATCTCGAACATAGAATCACTGCCATAAGAGAAGCAAGAGATCTGAGTGAGATTTCTTTGGAAAGGCTCTATGGTGTGTTAAAGACTTACGAGTTGGAGCAGATTCAGCAGAAGGAAGTTTACGGGAAAGGAAGAGTGGTCAGCACGTCTACTGCTCTAGTAGCTGATGAACAACAACAACAACCACAATATCAACAACAATCTAAACAGTCAGAAAGAATGGTACAGTCTTCCAAGGTTGAAGATAATGTGATAGTAGCAGAATTTGATTCTCCTACTACAAATCAATCAGGAGATGATTATTATTCCTTGGAAGAACTGGAGCAATTGGAGGATGAGTCAATGGCCCTGATTGTCAAGAGATTCTCAAATGTCAGATTCAAAAGGAATCCCAAGTTCAAGTACAAGTCCAACTACAACAGATTCCAGAAAGGTGGATCTTCATCCTCTAACACCAGCAGTGGTGGGTATAAAACAGGGATGGTTGATCGAAGCACCATTCGATGCTTCAACTGTAATGAGTTGGGACACTTTGCCACAGAATGCAGGAAGGCAAAACAAGCTAGGAAGAACTCTTACGATTCTAATCAGAAGAGTAAATCTGAAAGGGCTTACCTGGCAAAGGGAAGAAGCTGGGATGATACTGACAGTGAAGATGAAGAAGTTGGGAATCTTGCTCTCATGGCTAGTGATGCAAGCACCTCATCGTCAAGAAAAGAGGTAAAATTTACTGATGCTGAATTAGTTTATCATCTAGGAGGTTCCTTAGATTGTGCTCGTCGTGATAATGAATTGTTAAATCAACAAATCAAAGACCTTGAGAAAGAGGTCAATGAATTAAGACTTGTACACATTAATCAAGATAAATTAAAAGATCAAGTGTCTTTTCTAGAGAATAGAGTTGACTGTTATAGAAAACTTGAAACTATTCTTAAAGACAAGATCACTGGTCTTGAGGCTAAGGTTAAAGCTTACTTTAATTCTTGTTCGAAGTCCAAAGAGTTTTACAGTAAGCAAGCTGTTAATCAAACATCTGGTATAGGTTATGATTACAATGCTGCTATTGGAAAATTAGGCATAAACTTCCCTCCTCATGTCTGTGCTAAAGGCAGGGAAGTACCACATGTGTTTAAGGGTGTTGATGAACCCCTCTATAAAGAATCAATTGCTGAACTATTTGATGAGACCTCTTTTATTATTCAAGAAGAAATCCGTGCTGAAGATAATGCTAATGGGAAAGCTGTCTCCAAGTCAAGTGTGTCAAAAGTTCCAGTCAAGGTTGTGAAAGCAACTGAGACTAACTCAGACACACATGAGTTGGATAACACAAATGCCATGTCTACCAAACATAAGTTGCCTATTGTTAATCCTTCTCATAAAGCATGTGGTGTTCCTGATTGTATGTCTTGTGCTTTTAATCTGATGTTTGCTTATTTTAATGGTAAGCATGTTTCTAATGATAAGACTACTCCTCGTCAGCATGTGAATAATAGAAAGCATGATAGGTCTAAGACTGCTAGTCCTCCTAAAGCTAGAAAGGAGACATTTGTGCCTAAGCCTAAACAGAAATTTGTCAAGGCTGTTCACAAGGTCAAATGTTCAGTCATTGAGAACGTTGAGAATATTAAAATTAAGAATGTTGTTTTGCCTGATAAAGGCCAATTTTACAAGTATGCCGGACCCAGCCAAGCTTGGGTTCCGAAGAAGGTCTAATCCATTTGTATTGCAGGGCATTAAACAGGTACAACCGGTAGTGTGGATTCTTGACAGCGGATCGTCAAGACATATGACCGGAGATAGAGCCCTGCTATCAAATGTGGTTGAGAAAGCTGGCCCAGTGGTTACCTTTGGAGATAACAGCAAAGGTTTAACGGAGGGATATGGCTGTTTGCTAGCTGGAAATGTTATCATTGAAAATGTATATGTTGTGCAAGGACTTGAACACAATCTGCTTAGCATTAGTCAGTTCTGTGATAACGGCTACAATGTTTTATTCGACAAGCTGAAGTGTCAGATTCTGCACAAGAAAAGTGAAAAACCCTCCTTAATGGGAATCCGGAAAGGAAATCTGTTTGTAGCTGACATGAACTCTGGAAGCAATCTTGAAGTCAATTGTTTCTATGCAAAGGCATCGTCAGATGAGAGTTGGCTATGGCACAAGAGACTTTCTCATCTCAATTTCAAAACAATGAATTCTCTTGTCAAAAGAGAATTGGTAAGAGGTCTGCCTCAGCTGGAATTCTCTCCAGAAGGACTATGTGAGGCTTGCCAGAAAGGAAAGTCAAAGAAAGCAAGTCACAAAGGCACTGACACATCTTCCATAACTGGTGTTCTGCAATTATTGCACATGGATTTATTTGGTCCAGTTAATATCCTTTCAATGTCAAAGAAGTGTTACTGTCTTGTGATAGTTGATGACTATTCCAAGTATACGTGGGTTTTATTTCTTCACTCTAAGGATGAAACACCACAAGTTGTGATTGATCATATCAAGATGATTGAGTTAGATTCTAACGTCCCTGTTAGAGCAATAAGGTCAAATAATGGGACAGAATTCAAGAATGCACTTCTCAATGGATTCTGTACAGACAAAGGGATTACCAGACAATTTTCAGCTCCTAGAACCCCTCAGCAAAATGGAGTGGTAGAAAGGAAGAATTGTACATTGATTGAAGCTGCAAGAACGATGTTAAGTGAATCAGGTCTTCCAATGTACTTTTGGGCTGAAGCTGTCAATACTGCATGTTATACTCAAAATCGAACTCTAATCAACAAAGACTTCATGAAAACTCCTTATGAGATTTTGAATGAACAGAAACCTTCTATCAAATACTTTCATGTATTTGGTGCCAGATGCTTCGTGCTCAAGGATGGAGATGATCGTCGTGGTAAGTTCGAGGCAAAGGCATATGAGGGTATTTTTGTTGGATATGGAAGAAGATCATATAGAGTGTATATCATTGATCAACACAAAGTAACTGAAAGTGTCAATGTTACATTTGATGACACTAAACTCCCTAGTATCCAAACTGAAGATCCTTCTGAGAAACTGAAGTTTGATGATACGTCAGATTCAGAATCAGAACATGGTCAAGAACCTGAGGTTGTTGCTGGTGAAGAACCTGTTAATCATGATGATACTCAAGGTAATAGTGATGGAAACTTTGGCAACAATGAAGATACCACTGCTACTGACGGAGAATCTTCAAGTCAACATGGCAATAACTCAGGGGGAGATACTGAAGGATCATCTAGTAGGACACAACATCACAATGAATTTCAAGGCGAATCATCAAGATCAAATCTTCCAAGACAGACTGTCTGGAATAAAGCTCACCCTTTTGAGTTGATTATTGGTAATCCAGATGTTGGAGTCAGAACTAGACGTGCTACTCAAAATGAGTGTCTGTTCTCAGGATTTCTTTCTGAGATGGAACCTAAGAAGATTGAAGAAGCACTAACTGATCCAGATTGGGTGATTGCTATGCAAGATGAGCTCAATCAGTTTGAAAGTCAACAAGTCTGGAAACTAGTACCTAGACCTACACACAAGAAAGCTGTTGGTACTAGGTGGGTATTCAGGAATAAACTAGATGAAGATGGTGTGGTTACGAGAAACAAGGCAAGACTGGTAGCAAAAGGGTATTCTCAAGCTGAAGGCATTGATTATGATGAAACCTATGCTCCAGTGGCTAGACTTGAGGCCATCAGGATATTTCTGGCATTCGCAGCATTCTCAAACTTTAAAGTTTATCAAATGGATGTCAAGAGCGCCTTTCTGAATGGAAAGCTGGATGAAGAGGTATATGTAGAGCAACCTCCTGGTTTTGAAGATCCAGATCATTTGGATTTTGTCTTCTTTCTTTTCATGGCTATTTATGGGCTAAAACAGTCTCCAAGAAAATGGTATGACACACTCTCTGAATTTCTTATTGAAAATAGCTTTATTAGAGGTGTCATAGACAAAACTCTCTTTTCTAAAAAACATAAGAATGATACTATATTAGTCCAAGTCTATGTGGATGATATAATATTTGGGTCTACTAATGATAATCTCTGTAAGAGATTTGCTAAGTTAATGCACAGCAAGTTTGAAATGAGCATGATGGGAGAGCTAAAGTTCTTTCTTGGATTACAAGTAAATCAAAGGTTAGATGGAACATTTATTTGTCAATCCAAGTATCTTAAGGAACTCCTCAAAAAGTACAATCTAGAGGATTCTGCATCAGCAAGGACTCCATCAACTACAGCTGTCAAGCTTGGACCATGTGAAAACTCCATTAAGGTAGATGTCACAAGCTACAGAGGTATGATTGGCTCGTTACTCTATCTTACTGCAAGTAGACCAGATATTATGTATGCTACATGTTTATGTGCAAGGTTCCAAGCGGATCCTAGAGATATTCATCTCGTTGCTGTTAAACGAATCTTAAGATATCTTAAGGGAACACCAAATCTAGGTATTTGGTACCCTAAAGAATCTGGTTTTAACCTTGTCGGATATACAGATTCAGATTATGCAGGAAGTGTTGTTGATAGGAAAAGCACCTCAGGGAGTTGTCAATTCCTAGGTAGCAGACTAGTCTCATGGTACAGCAAGAAACAACAAACAGTTTCCAACTCAACGGCCGAGGCTGAATATATTGCTGCTGGAAGCTGCTGTGCTCAGATCTTGTGGATTAGGAACCAACTACGAGACTATGGCTCTGTATTGAACAAAATTCCTATTTTATGTGACAATACAAGTGCAATAGCCATCACCAACAACCCTGTGCAGCACTCGAGGATAAAGCACATTGACATCAGGTATCATTTTATTAGAGAGCACGTCATGAATGGTACTGTTGAACTATTTTTTGTTCCAACAGAAGAACAAATAGCAGATATTTTCACTAAACCACTTGACGAATCCACATTTACCAGATTAGTTGGTAAATTGGGCATGTTGAATAGTTTTAGTGATTAATTTAGTTAATATCTGGGATCTGTTCTTGAATGAATTTACAAATGAATTTTTCATAAATGAAAAATTCATTTGCAAATTTATTTTATCATTTTATCATATTTCTTGCTTATTTCTATGTAATTTCTATTATCTTATCTTATTTATTTACTCAACTTGTTAATTTTAATGTCTCAGAATATTTTATTTTCTCTAAAAATATTTTTCTATGAATTTAATTTGTTAAAATTCAAAAGAAATCTATTTTTGGACTGAAAATATTATTATCTCTGAAATATTTTAATTATTTTAATTCTGTAAATATTATAGGTCTGTATTTAAGTTTTACTATTTTGTAATATAATTTCAGTACATATATAGAAGTCTATACATTTTGACTGTATTTCTACTGAAATGACAATCGGCAAGACAATTGAAATTGTCTTGCTGAAAGTCATTTCAGTATATATTTGTCATATTAGTGTTTTTCAGTATAGTTTATACTGGCAAGACAATCGGTATGACTATCAATTGTCTTGCCAGTTATAAACATTATATATATATATATATTATTTTATTTTATACTGGTATGACAATCGGTATGACTATCAGATTGTCATACCAGTTATATATTATCACTTGTTTTATTCTTATTATTTTCGGTTATTTTCTTTCTTTTGCCTGGTATGACAATCGGTATGACAATCCCGGATTGTCATACCAGCTGTAATATAAAGGCGTGTGTTTGTTTTTTTAAAAAAACATTTCAACAGTTCATTTCTTTTCATAAGTCGAACAGTTTTCTTCATTTTCTCTCTTCTCTCTCTTCGAACTAAAACAAACGAACTGCTTCTTTCCTTGCTCGAGTTTTTACTCAGCAAACTGAATCTTCACTCCTGTGATATATACTTACATATATATACATACAGGAGTGCTGTCAAAATTTTCAAAATCTGTTTTTTTTAATCAGTTTGCCCCTTCAAATTCAATTTGTGTTTGTTGATTTTGAACATTTTTATTTTTATTTTAATTTCTGATTTGTGTCTTGTGGCTTGTTTAATCTGGGTTTGTGAGTTAAGGATTTTAACGAGATACATTCCTGTCTAAATTTTTCGATTATAATTAATTTAATTCAAATTATTGAATTAATTTAATTAATTCGAATTTTCTTAATATTATTCTTAAAATTCTGAAAGTGTGTGTCTTATTATTATTTTAAATGGCTCTCAATTTCCAAATTGTCGCGCATAATCAGGTTGGTTATTTTAATCCGGAAAAATGTGATGTTGAAAAATTTAAGCCTTGGATTAGATTTTTAAATGACCATTCGATTGTTAGCTCTGCTATAAAATCAAATGTGATTTTAAATGTCGATCTTCTTAGACTGATTTGCACAACATCTACTGTGGCCGGTGATTCAAAATCTTTTTCATTCACCGTGGCAAACACACAGTATGTAGTTGATGAATCAGTCATTAATCAGGCGTTAAATTTTCCATTGGACAATTTCTGTAATTTACCCTCTGAAAATGAAATCACAAACTTTTTCCATGCTATTCACTATCAGGGGGTGATCAATTTAACCAAACTTTCTAAATCCAATTTGGTGTCTGAATGGGATATTTTCTTCGATACACTTTCCAAAGTGTTTGCCAACTGCACAAAATCCAATTTTCATAACATCACTTCCACTCTGCAGTATATTGGTCTTGCGGTTGTTTTCAATCAAAGGATCAATTTTGGCAAACTACTTTTTCCCATTCTCTTGAGACGTCTAACTTCTGCTTTACGTGATCATTCTACAAATCGTAGGGTATCATGTTACTATGCTCGTTTTCTCATGCTTATAGCAGATCATCTTCTCACACCTGAACACAAAGCCCTTTTTGCTAACTCTGCAGTAACCGAACCCCCTCCAGTTAGCAAAAAGATTTACACTCGCCAAGACACAACCTTCAAATTCATGCAAGTTCCGGTACTTGTATCTGCTTTCATGGCCACTTATATTCCTTTACCTATTTTCAATCTTCCCGGTCATGAACAGCAACCTCAACCTCCAGTGGTTCAAGCCACCCAGGCTCCTCCAACATCAGATGCTCTTCCATTATAGGTAGTAATTCCTCACTCTCACTCCCTTCCTACTTCTGTTGAAAGAACCCCAGTGGTTGATAGGGCTGACCATGAAGTTGTAGAACCACAGCTTCAATCCCAGGTCAGAGAGCCAAACACAGAGTCACATTCTATCTCAACCTCTCCCCCACTGTCTAAAATGTTACCCAGAAGATTACTAGGAAGTAGTGCATTGTTAAATATGAGTGAACCCTCAGCTCTGCCTCCTCCTAAGAAAAGAAGAACATATATTGAGGCATCTGAAAGCCCATCCTTGTCCTCCCAACAGGACATGGACTTTGAAATGGCCAATGAACAGTTACTAGAGGCATTCTCTCAACAGGATGCATCTATTGAAATTCGCCATAGGGCCATGGCATCTTGTACTGCGTCAAGCACAATTCCATTACTCACAATGGAACCATACACTTCCCCAGATCATACTCAGGACACAGAACGAGGAGTGCACGTAGAGTCAGCTACAGTGCCTGCCATAGTTACGGCAGAAGAGCAGTCACATGCTTCAGAGGGAAAATCTGACTCTCCGCCATCTTTAATAGAGTCATTTTCTCCCCTCCCAGATCCAACACCTCTGGCTCCCTTATGGGATTCTCCACTCGCAGATTTATCTGGAGAAAGTGGAGGGCAACTCAGTCAATCTATCCTTGAAGAAATTCAGACATCTATTTCAAAAGATTTGATGGTATTGACTGAGGATCGGGACTCGCGAATTCCCATTGCACCACCACTGACCTCTCTTGAAGAGGCTAGGGTGATTTTAACTGCAGGTACAGAAGAACAGCAACAGGAAGACTCCTCACGAGCAATTATATTGAGAGAAACACAAGCACGTGAGGTGAGTGAACCAAACACGAGTGAAATTCAGGTGAGAGCACACACAGACACATATACTCAAAACCTGTTAGCTCAAATTGCTGCTCTAAAAGAAGAACTTGCTAAAAGCCAAGCTGAAGCTCAAGCATTCAAAGCACAAGTGGTTGAACGGTCTTCTTCTTCCACCTCTGTCAACAATCAGCTGTCAATCATCAGGAATGACATCTCAGATCTCAAGACCACTGTAATACCAAAGCTCAATTCCATTCAGGACACTCCAACTTTATCAGCTGATGACATATCCAACTTCTGCTCTCTACACACAAGAATGACTTCTCTTGAAGACCTCGTTGAGACGAATCATTCATTGGACTCCTCAAGATTTCTAAAGATAGAGACGGGCATGGAACATCTCAATGAAGGGATGAAGCACCTATATTTCATGATCAAGAATTCTCATTGCCCTAATGAAGAACAAAGAGCTTATTTTGAAGGACCGTCTGGTGGAGGATCAGGCTCTGGAGGTGATGGAGGTTCCAAAGGAAGGTCAGAAGAGGATCCCTCAACTAAGGGGGAGAAGAAAGGGAGTAGTGCCAAAGGGAAGGAAAAAGATACCTCTACTGGAGACAAAGGAAAGGCTGATGATGTCTATTACAGTGGAGAACAGGATGACTTTGATATTTTTGACATTCCCACTGAACCAGTTCAGGAAGATAAAGATGGTTTATTTGAAGCTGAAGAGAAAAGTGATTTTGGAGAATGGGAAGAAGAAGCTCAAGTGGATCCTCTGTTTGAGAAAGAATTTCAGAAGGAGCAGTCAGAGATGAAAAGAAAAGAAGCTGAACTCAAGAAGGTCTCTCAGATCATTGACATGAGGAAAGACATTCAAAGAACAGAAACTCTTCAAAAGCAACGTCTTCATGACATTAAGGCTCAAGAAAGGAGAAGAGATGTCAGACTGAAGATTGGTGAAAAATGGGATGAAGCTAGGAGAGTACTTGATATGCCTCAGCTGAGCACTAACAATGATAGGCAGTTCCTACATCTTCTTGACAAGCTGGAAATCTCAAATCCTAACAATGACATGTACATGAATGCTATCAAGACTGAAGTCTCAAGGATCACAGCTGCTTTTGATAGATCCCTAAATGAGATGAGCATTTTTGTATATTGTCAGAGTGAAGGATCTTTCAAGGTGTCACTTCATCTGTTCGAGAATCGTTCTTTGTCAGAGAATTGGGTTCTTCTCAACAAGGTTAAAAGAAGCTCAGAATTGAATGAAGTTCTTCGAGAAAGGCTTAAAGAGTTTGCCAGCAGGGCTAGTCCTCAAGTGGTCAACAATCCTCATCAGGTGAGATTCTTTAAGTCTGATTGTCTTCAAATCTGTCAGCTAGATGTACAATCTCTTAAAGACTACTCAGCTAAGCATCTGGTCTGGATGGAACATCATTTAAGAACTGCTGGATATTCATCCATGTTGAAGACTCAAGCTGCTGATTTGATTCAAGCTTATTGTGAAAAGAATATTAAAAGGTACAATCAGATCAAGAATAAGCTGAAGTCAGTTGGAGTTCAACCAGTCAGACCAGCACGCTTCACTTCAGAAAAGGATCATGTCTTTGACAAGGAATTGCTTCAAGATTTAGAAGAAGGTGAAGTCAGAAGAGAAGACAACTGAAGTCAATTAGCTCAAAACTCAATGTAATATGATTAGAGCTTTATGAATCAAGATAGTCTAATGTAGTTATATGTTCAGGCTAGAGGAACATCTATCTTGTATTCACTTGTAAATTTCATTTGGAATCTGGAAAATGTTAAATATAATCCAGAACTTTTCTGCTATTTACTTTGCATTACTGTTTATATCTTTTTCTTATTTGTTAGTTGAGTTATCCTCTAGGTATTTGTTGTTATTGTCTAACAAGCAAATAGGGGGAGATTGAAAGGCATATGTCATAGCCTATTCGTTTATTCGAGGATTTAACTCAACTCAAATAAGAATGTAATAAGTAAATAGTGGATCTATCATCAGAGAGATCTCACAAAGTAACATCTGTCAAAGGATAAAGAAACATTGTTCATCTGCAGACTTGAAGATTCACTGGAAGAAGTTCAAGAATTTGATCATGCCTCAGTGATATAAATCAAGATCGTGGATTTAATCAAGTGACAGAGATCTCGTCAGGGTATCATTTATTACAAGGATTTAATCAGAGTATCAAAGTCAAGACATGAAGAAACGTCACGGAAGTTAGTCACTCATGAACCAGACAGTACATCAAGTGTCAGCATTGAAGTGGCGGAATTGATTCATAAGTCTCAGTGATTTTCAGAAGATTGTCAGAAGAATGGATGCTGCTCAGGGTTAGTATTAATTCTCTATTAATTAATTAAGTCATATAATTTAATTAAGAAAATAAATTATATCTGCAAAGATTAATTTATTGATTAATTGAATTAAATTGATTAATTAATTTAGAATTAATATTGAGGATTTACAAGATTTTAATTGGTTTAAAATCTGCTTAAATTCAAAACAAGACAATTCATTTGAACTAGTATGACAATCGGTATGACAATTGATAGTCATACCAAAAGTCATGCCAATACATTTAATTGTCTTATTAGAATTTCTGTTTAGATTAAAATCTGTTATTAATTCAGCAAGACAATTTATTTGAACTAATATGACAATCGGTATGACAATCAATAGTCATACCGAAAGTCTTGCTAGTTCATTTTGATTGTCTTGCTAGTTGTAAATATTGTCATACCGAAAGTCTTGCTGGCCAAAGAGATTGTCATGCCAGTACATTTTTCAGTTCGGTGTTTGATAAAAGCAGCAGAAGACTTTTATTGATCAAAACTTACAGAATCCAATCAAACAGAAAATAGAACACACAAGAGAAAAAGGAGCAGAAAACAAAAGCATAACATTTTATTTTTCATCTGCTTTTCTTCAAGATTAAATTTCTAGATTGTAAAGTTAAATCCAATCAACTAGAAATATTTATCTTGTTCTTGTGTATCAATCTAGCGGATTAAAATCCCTAGAACTTAATCTCAAATCGCATTTAGCATTTGATCTTTTAATTACAAAAATAGAAAAAGTTCATGTCGAATTTATTCTAGATTTATAATAATTGATTTGAGATTAATCCCTTGTAACCGATACCGTAGTTGTAACACCTTTCAAGTTTAATAAAAGTTTTATTTAACTTGAATTTTGTTTCACAATTTTATTCCGCATTTTATTCGATTAAACGGTATTGTTTGCATTCAACCCCCCTTCTACAAACAAATTGGGACCTAACACCTCCCCTTCTGGAAGGGTTGTTCTTCTCAGCTTATACAAAATGAAAAGGAGAGAAAAGAATGAATTGAAGAGAATTGTATATATATAAAATATACTGCCACAAAATATCTGGCTTGGAATCTACCTCTGAACTATAGAGGTTTGTCATATGAGAACAAAACATATACGTATATATATCAACATCAAGTATTATAACATCGCATTTCACGTGCCAGAATATTTACTATTCCGCCCATCATTCCATGGATCCATGCTCTTGCTCGAGCTCATAAACACTCACTTTTGAAACTCCCTCGACATCGAAACTCGAATAAGGGATTTCATTCTAGACATCATTGTTACTAGAATTCTATGCTTGCACTGCAAACTTCCTCGTATAGTAATACGACTCTCTATTCATAAGAGGGAATAAATATATAATATGTAAATACTCCACTAGGTAGTCTATCAGTGATAACTTATATATCAACACGACCCCATTAGGGGTACTCAATCTCAACATCCATTACAATACAACTCTCACAGTTGTAATTGGCTCATTATTCAAAGAATCGTTGATGCATTACTATAGTCCACCACGAACCTACTATAGTCATTCGTTTTCCATGAAATCTTCATATCTAACCATACAAAGTCCATACCTACCTTATCGAATTCTTCTAAGGAGTTAACATAATCACCATTCATAATTCATGAAGAACACTCCAGATTCTGACATACTTTCATGACATGAAGCAGATAAAATTGCAGAAGAGTTTCAATCAAAGCAACGATAGCAGGTTAATACCATTCTTAACCATATGCCTTCAATAGAAGACTTAACTCAAAGGTTCGTTTAGTTATTTCGTAACATGGTCCTGGCTTATCTCAAGATAGTACCTTCTAAGATAGATAGCCCGCTCATGGCGATTACACGAATTAAACCTTTACCAAACTACTATTACGGTTGGGTATTGCACGGTCATCAGAAGGAATGTCAATCTTTTACAACCTTCACGAAATTAACCATTATCACTGTATTCCTCTGGCACGAGCGCCGATAATTGTCCTCTTACACTTAAAGTGTTGGCCACCTCTTTGGCCTTTCCTGATAGTAAAATTTCCTTACAATCAATGTCATTTTAACCACCTCCAACTAAATTTTCTACCTCATTCCAATCACTGCTTATGTGAAAATGCTTCTCTTAAGTCCTGGTGAGAAAAAAAAATCACCATTTTTCCATAAGTCATTGCCTTAGTCTTTAGATGTGAACATTGCCACGACTGACTCTCGATCATACTTAGGACGTCTCTTATCTTGGGTCCTTCTTGTTTTCACCAATCTCGACCCTCACTGGATCGATCTATACTTTCTTATGTTTCAACACGTGCCCCCACCTGGCATTATTATAATTACGTCATATTTCCTTCATCAAAATTTCTATTCTTGAGAACTTTGAATATTACCTTTCTCCTTGTAAAACCTCTAAGGTTATCCTTGAATCGTTCCTCCTGTATTCCCTAGATACAGGGCATATCAAAATACCATTTACTAATACTAGAACCATTGTCTATGTACTTCTGAAAAAAATTCTACTTATCTTTAAAGGTTGTTGTTACCTTAGTCCTTCGTTCCATACTATCAAAACTCATACTGTCCCTATTAAGGGCGAAATGCCAACCTTTATGCATTCTCCTAGGGTTCATCTCAAGTTATCGAAGTTATATCCTTAATTCCACCTTTAAAAAGGTACTTACATCCTTCCATGGATAAATCCAGTCATATATCACTGATAAGGGTATCTTATTCAATCATTTCCACCTCGATAATCTATACCAAATTTCACAATAGCATCCTTACTGAAGTTGAGGTCAATCCATATGGCCTCCAAAAGATAAAAATGGTTATCCACTTTTCTTTCCTGATTTGGTAATGATCACATGGATGTTCTAGAAGATATTGGTCGTGTTCAACGTGAACTTATTCTTAATAAATCCTTATTTACTTTTGTTGTTTATCTCAACAATCATCTCAATGTTGGGATATCTTTCATACCTGGTGTCTCCCTTTCTGGGTATCATGCCCCCGGTCTTATACTTCACATTCTTGAAGGTCACTTCCTTCATCCAATTTTCCTAATTTCTTACTTCCTTGTCTCCTCAGTCTATCTGCGTCTCATTATTTATCCTTCGAACTATCTCAAGGTTTCCTCGAATCCTCCCAACTTACAGGGGATTAAATATATGTATCTCTTATGTCTTCAACCATCAATTTTAACTCATGGTGAATCATCCTCATCCTGACGATTACATACTTTTCTATTTCTATTGCTACGAGTCTTTAGGGTTTCCTCATACCCAACTCCCTTATCATTCCTCAAACTCTATTGCCTTTATATTCCTTTCCACTTCAGTTTCTTTTTATTTCCTTTCTCTTATCATTATTTCATGAACCAACACAACATAAGCATTGATTTCAAACATCCCGTCATTCCGGATTCGTGTCCTCAGAACGAATCTTGACAACTTTTACAACTTAGATTCATAATTCATCATACTCGTCTGCCTTTGTTCTGGCTCTAAAGCTATTACACTATCTCCATAACCTTGGGAAGTACTTTCCTGAAAACAATTGACTGAACTTAAATCAGTTTATTATAATCTCTTGCTCCGTGCCTTCCTTGGCCTTTCACCAGCGGGTGGCCTCTCTCTTAGAAGGGTAAGTGACAAAAACAGTCTTTTGTGATTCGTCAATCATTTAGAATCTCAAATGATTCCCGTATTTCCTTTAGCCAAGCTCTTGCCTCGACTGGGTCAGCTTGTTCCTTGGAACTCTGAGAGCTTAGCGACTTAAAAGTCTTGAAAAAAATTTCTCACCGCATTGTTTCCTCAGGGTGGTGGTTGGGGATAATAGTCTAAGTTCTGTTTAGAAAGGTCCAAGAATTGTTGTATAGGAGTACCGTCTCGGGTCTCCTTTCCTTAATCGAATTCTGTTTCCTTAGTCTGAACGTTCCCTCCTCCTTCCCATAATCGGGGTCATCCTACATGTTTTAAATCCTCATTTTCCATTTCATTAAGTTATGGGTTCCTTCTATCTTGATGGCGACCTCCCTGACTATCACATTCAGGGTTTTCCCTTAATCTTATTCCTCGAACCATGGCTTTCATCTAAGATCCCGTCCTTAAGCTCTTGAACGTTTGGAACCCAAATTCTGTAGGAATACCTCATTATTCCCTTATCATCTTTCTCGGTATTAATATCTTATCTATTTGTTGGCTCTCTGCCTTCATTCATCACTTTTCTGGCACAATATGATCTTTTCCAATAACTCTGGCTGCATCAAGATCTCAAACAGCTTTTCAGTTTCGGCTCCGGTTACTTTTACTTCTATTTCCATTCTCTCGAAATCCCTTATTAATTCCTTCGAAGTCATTGTCATTTTGAGTCTTTCCTTCCTGCTAAGGGCGTCAGCCACCACATTGGCTTTCCCTGGATGATAGAGAATCTCACAATCATAGTCCTTGATTAGTTCTAACCATCTCCTCTAGCGCATGTTGAGCTCTTTCTGCGTAATTTTGTACTTGAGGCTCTTATGGTCTGTGAAAATCTCGCACTTCTCTCCATATAAGTAGTGCCTCCAAATCTTTAAGGCAAAACTATTGCCATGAGCCCAAGCTCATGGGTGGGGATATCGAATTTTATATTCCCTTAATTATCTTGACGCGTACGCGATTACCTTGTTGTGCTTTATAAGAAGCACCCTAATTCCTTATGCGAAGTGTCACTACACATCACAAAATCTCCTTTTCCATCCGGCAACGCCATCATAGGGGCCGTCACCAACCTTTGCTTCAGTTCTTTAAAAGCTGTTCTCACATTTCTCTGTCCATTTGAACTTCTCAGTCTTACGAGTGAGCCGCATTAAAGGGGCTACTATCTTTATAAACTTGAACGAACCTCCGATAGTGACCGACCAATCCTACCTCTGGTAGTTTCCCTAGCCATGGTCATCAATTCCTCAGTGGTCTTTTATTCCATTTTTGTCAGGATCCTCCACGGGATCCTCCTCAGCAACAATCCCTTCTAGGACAACATCCTCAACCGCTACATCCTCAATATGAACATCATCCGGTCCTGCGTTAGGACGCTCTATCGGATCCACAATCCGATCTCCAATTAGTAATAAAACATCATCGCGTTGTTGCTCCTTAACCTCAGGGTTCGGAGTCCCGCTACCATATACGATAATGAACTACACTTCTATCACGTTATTTATAAGGGTTCCCATACGGGTTTTAACTGTCAGTACTACGTTAGGTAGTCCGATTATGAACTTGGAAAGAGTTCTTATTATCTTAGTGAACTTATTATCTTAACGTCACATCATCTCTGAGGTTTATAATGCTTGACTCTGATACCATTTCAGTAATACCCCCAAATCCGGGGTCGGGGATCCGGGTTGTCACGAGTTCCATTTCCCTTAATAACACCCAATCTTAATAAACAAACAACTACTCCGTACTGTGACCCCACAATAAACACACACACCACAAGTTATAGTCTCAGAGATGAATATCCAAAAATAACACAAGTCATTTTATTCCACAATTATAAACCATTTCACCATAAAAAGGGTTTCTGAATAATTTACATATTTTTTGCCATTATTATAATTCATAAATATACATAAGTCTGGCACAACAAAAGTTGAAAGCCTAGCCTACTGGTAGCTCCTACCTCAGCTACAACGGCATCAACGCCTACAGGAAACTGCGGAACGTTTCCTAACCGCTCACGAATTGGGAGCTTGATCCTGTTCATCTTGTCTATCTGTTGTTGTGTGATGAAAGAAGAAAGCAAGGGTGAGCAACAAGCCCACCAAAATAATATGTATAATGATTTACCATATGTGAGCATCCTCATAGTACTCATGAAAGTCTTGGTCAAAAAGAAATGAACCAAGTTTGTTATCTTAACGTGATCAAGCCGCAAAATATTCAGTATATATATATATACTTTTCACAATCTTTGAAATCCTCTGACATGTATAATATACACAGGGTTCCAGTTTATAACTGTATAAAAATATCGTTGCAAGGTGATCTCATATATCTAACCTTGTCTCAACGTTTTTCTGAAAATCTTTGACATGCATAAGATAATCATTTACTAGATATAAGATTAAAAGATGAAGTTACAAGATACTCCAATATACTTATATATTTTCCCAATACTACTTGAACTACCACCGTTCAAGGTGTAATCAGTTTCAAAAGTTCATCACATAGATGAGACTACAAGAAAAGACTTGGATAGATTCAATCTTTGAAATATCATTATAAATAATGAAGTTACGAGATACTTCATTAAGTCCCAATATATATACACCTATATATATATATATATTTCATACACTCCTTGAAAACCTCTGTTATGAAAATTATAAATAGAGTTGCAATATCCAATGAATTTGGAAAGGAGAAAACCTTGGCATAAACCTGATATCTTGCTGATGAGGCAAAGATACCAATAAGTAACCTTTTCTACTAGTAGATGGACGAATTCCCCACTAATTATCACCCTGGCCGCAATAGGACCTTATGTTGGACTGCCACTCAGCCACTTACGCATTTGATGGACTCCCACTGAGCCACTTACACTTTCATGGACGCCCACTGAACCCATGTTGCTTATGCCGACTCAAATAGATGAACTTACTTCCCGAACGATGGGCAAATAATCAAGATGTTTCTCAAAACAGCAACCTCGTTGCGAATGTAAAATACACCACTGAGCCGGATCCCTCAGGTTTTGAGCGAGTATTTAAATCCCCTTCGAAAGGAAGATCTTAATTATAAAAATGAGTTTTGGGATCCGCTCTAACTTTTAAAAATCATTTTGAAGACTCGAAAACATTTTTAAGAATGTTTGGAGTTATGCTGATTTAATGAAAATAAATCAGTCTCGATATATTAGAAAATATCTGAATATTATTGGTTAAATAATATTCCCATAAAGAATTATCTTTATAAAAATAATTGAAGTAGAAGTTTTAAAACTCATACTTGAAACGAATATTAAATAACCAAAGATATACTTATACGAAAGTACGATCTTTATTTGAATAATCGAAAATAAGTTTGATTATTGAAACATTATTCTTTAATAAAATAAAGAATATTATTTAATAAATAAGCGGAGTCATAAGTCCTCAAATGAATATTCAAAATAATATTCATTAAATAAAATAAACGGAGTCTTAAGTCCTTGAATGAATATTCAAAATAATATTCATTAAATAAAATAAAAAGGAGTCATGAGTCCTCGAATGAATATTCAAGATAATATTTATTAATACAAATAAAGTTATCGAATAAACCTTATTCGATTAATAGTTTTGAAAACTATATCTATATATATATAAATATATATATATATATATATATATATTATACTCGGGAACATCGACTCCCGGCTTAGAAATATGTTCACCTTTGGGTCCCCTATACTAAGGGTATACGCAACTACTGCTTATCTCTAGCATAGGTATTATGCAACTATAAGCATTTGAATCAACAATTAGATATCAAGGTTACGAAACAAGCATGCATATATATATATATATATCATATCAACATGCTCCAATATATCGCAAGATTTGCTAATAACAATCATGCATTTATCACAAGATAATGCATATACATATATACATCACAACAACAGTATAACGGGTAGAAAACTTGCCTGAGCGACTGGGGGTGGTAAAAGTCCTGGGATGAGTCTGGTAACCTATAAACCACATATAAGTTGGAATTAAACTAAAGTCGCTTAAGAATCTATACTTTAACCAATTAGACCCTAACGTTCGCTTTCGCACTTAACGATTCACTTAAGTCGCTCGAGTACCCTCGGCTCCACCATTTTTAATAAATTAACCATTAAGAATTTTAAGGAGATTCTTTCGCGAGTACCTTACCAACTGCCTAATCCACTTTACATAAATATTTCATTCCCCAATTAGTCACTTAAGGTCCTTAACCAATGTTTTAAAGTAAGGCGAGGGGTAATAGTTCGTTCGCGAAACGCTGTTACTTAAAATGGTCGTTTCTCCTAAACCGTACATCGGATTCAAGCGAACCACGTATCAAAACGAAGCTCGTAACATGAACTATCTAATCATGGCAATGGTCAAAACTAACAGTTAGTTCACGGGTCCTGATCTTAAGAACAAAAACAGTCTAAAGTAAATCGGGCATTACGACGGCTATGTTTACGCGATTACCAAATTTAAACCATTCCAATCAATTCACAATTCAACCCACAATCACCACTACAACCAAAATCCCTCCAAACCTCACCACATCAGTCCATTACTTCATGTTTTATCCAACTCATTCCATCACAACAAAAGCTACTAACCATACTAAGGTTCATTAACTAATAACTAAGATTCAATCATCAAAATCTCTACAAACTCAACCAAACTTTAAACAGCCAAGAATCATGCTTCTCATAAACTATAACAATTAAAACCACTCCTAAATACTCAAAATTAAAGCTAGGGCATGAGGTTTTAACTTCCTTGGTGAGTGATAAGTAGTTAGGAAGCCTTAAGGAGCCTTGATCTAACCTCCTACAAGCTTGATCTTTCAAAGAAATCAAGAACACAAAAATTAATTTCAAGAAAGTACTATTCACCATCTTCTTGAATGATTTATAGGAAATTCTAGGAAAGGATTTTGAAGCTAAGATTCCTAGGAAGTATGTAACTTAACTAGGAGAAGCTAGGATAATTACCTTGTAAATTAGCAAGTGGAGGAGCTTGGACTTCCTATTTCTTAAGAAAGGAGCCGAGAGCTTCATGAAGAAAAATGAGAGTCAAATTGTATTTTGTGATTTGTTTTGCCTTGGCTTGGTTGTTTTGATTTTGTTTTGATTAATTACCTTTTAACCATGGTGAAATTTGTGTGGTTTATAATCAACCAACACTTCCTTCCCTTTTGGTCATGCTTATGTCATCTTCCCATGTCATCCTCCCACACTTGTCATCTTCTTGTTGGTTTGATGACATCATCATCACTAACCTCTTTGATTAACTCCTAATTACTTGCCTAATGACCGCTGATCTGTTATACGGTTCGCTTAACTTTCGTTCTCGTTTATCGGTTGAGGGATCATACCCGGGATCTTATTACTTAGGTTCCCTTAAACCTTTCTCAATATTTTATATTCCTTTTATGATCCTCTCTTATAATCCTTGAATTAAAATCCTTTTAATCATGTTACCTTATACTCAATTCTTTCTGCATCTGGTGGGTTTTCGGGAAAAATCAAAGTGTTCGAGTTTGGATTCTGACGATCTTTACATACACTTATATCCCATATAGAGTACTAATAAGATCTCGGAATAACAATAGAAGAACCCCTACATAGTGTGGTATGAAAAGTTTTCTTATTCAGCATAATCAGCAAAATCACTATTCATAAGGGTTTCAAAAATTCCAAAAATTGGGGTTATTACACCTGATTTCAAGCGCATAAACTAAAAATTAACATCGAGTTCCCGGCAGCGGCGCCAAAAACTTGTTAGGGAAAAAACACGCACTAAATTACACGCAAGTATACACGTTCGCAAGTAGTATAAGATATAAATCAGATTCGTTCCCACATAGACTATTTTTTAGTTAACTTAAGATTATGCACCTATGCAACAATGGTATGGCTATCGCTCAATGCTAAGACAATAATAATTTGAAAATTTTATGACTAAGATTAAATTAACATGCAATTAACTAAGAATAAAAGTGATTGAATTAACTATATGAGACGAATATGAGATTCTAACTTCATTAAATACTTCATTCAAAGTCATTATTCTTAACCTTAGCATGCAATGGTGATGACAACTAACACGAAACTAGTAAACAACAACTTTTATTGTACGAATACCCTACTACCAGACATCCACAAAAGAGATAGAAGTTGAATAGTTACCAATTATATTGAGACCCTATATGTCTATAGAATTTGACAACATAAAGGTTTAATGAACAAGTTATCTATCGTGATTACATAGGGCAAGTAAGATGGTTAAGATTACCTAGGAATCATGCATAATAAATACATGAACCTATGCTAGCATGGCAAGTTTTAAACCTCTATATTATTTTTTTGCTAAATGGTGTATATATACCCTAAAATAAAAAAGTACAGGGAATGTCCCTTGGTCTATGACATGCCATAGACAGGACTATCTATAATCAATCTTTGTAAAAAGATTGAAGATAGAAAGCAAAAGGAGGCGCCACCCTCAAACGAGCCAACTAGCAAAATCAATACAATCAAAATTTATCTAACCATCTAGATTTACAAATTCTAGCTCTAACATCAACACAAATAGCTGTTACAATCTTTGAAGGTCCAAAGGCTCTCTTGTTATGCATCCTTGAATTGCGTTCTCTCCATATGTGATAAGCAAAAACTTGACCAACTAGCAAAACAATGGTATGGTGCCCCGGGTGTATGATAGAACCCCAATGATCAAGCAAGTTGAGCCAACTATTCCCACGGATAGAAGTGTGCACTCTCCTGCATAGGCCCTGTAGAATATAACTACTGAATGGACAAGTTAAAAACAAGTGATCAACCTCCTCAAGCCCTCCTGCACACAAAAGACAAGAAGTATTGACATTCATTCCGAAAGATGCCAATCTGCACAAAGTAGGAATTCGGTTCAAACAAATAATTCATTCGAGATGAGCATATCTAGTAACGTGTAGTTGATGCCAAATCCATTTGAACCAAGTGATACGAGGCATCTTGAACCTAATAGCATCCCAGGTGTGCCAAGCTTTAATTTTCCCAATTTTGTGATCATTCCACAGAATGCAATCATTGGAAGAAGTATTCAACTCCGAAAAATCAAATGAAGACAACCAGTGAGTGAGAGTGGTACTCAAATGATTGCTTCGAACTGAAATTTGAGGAAGACGCCAAACTCCTTCAACAATTATAGTAGAAACCTTGGCAGAAGATGATATCCCGGATTGTCTAATAGCCAGATCTGCCTCATTATGAACAATGCAAGTACTTCTCCACCACGGGTCAAACCGTAATGAGAAGGTGTTACCATTGCCAACTTTGTAGGTGAGAAATTGTAAAGCAAGAGGTCTAAGTTCAAGAATCTTTCTCCAAATCCATGAACAATCAGTAGGGATGACCATAGTCCAAAAATGATGCTTCTTTAAAGAAGTAGCATTAACCCAATTATACCACAATGAGTTGTGCCTTGAAACAATTTTGCAAATATGAAGAAGCATTTGAGCCAAATTCCATTCCTTTGGATTTTTCAAACCTAAACCACCTTCATCTTTTGGGAGACAAACTTTGTCCCAAGCAACTCGAGCTCCCCTTTTTTATGCACATCTCCTTTCCACAAGAACCTTGTCATGATAGATTGGATATGCTTGTGCACCAAGACAGGAAATATGAAGTGGTTTATCCAATAAGATTGCATTGCAAAAAGAACCGATCTAATGAGTTGCACCCGGCCTGCAAAAGATAATAAAAAGGATGTCCAAGAGTCTATGCAAGCTGTTAGCTTCTCAATAAGAGGAATACAATTGTCAATGCTTAACTTCGAAGAGATTAAGGGTACTTCTAAAAATTTAACAGGGAGCATCCCTTTAGGAATGCCAAAATTCGACTCAAACCAATCAATAACTTCTGGAGCACAATTGCAAAGAAACACCGTGCTTTTAGCCATATTAGGATGCAAACCACTCATATTAGCAAATTTAGACAAACTTTGCATAATATGAGAAATAAAAGCAACATCACCCCTTGAGAAAAGTAAAACATCATCCGCAAATAATAAACTAGTTATTCTAAGCTCTTTACACTTCCAATGAAAAGAGAAGGAACTAGGGGTTTGAGCTAGCATTCTCGAAAACACATTCATGCATATAATGAAAAGATAAGGGGATATTGGGTCCCGTTGTCTCAAACCCTTCTTACCCGGGAAAAACCCATGAATTACACCATTGACTTTAACAAAAAACATAGTAGTGGAAATGCACATATGAATCCATTTTCTGAAAACAAGAGGGAATTCCATACGAGTCAAGACATGCATAAGAAAATCCCAATTAACCGAATCAAATGCCTTGTGGAGGTCAACCTTTAGCGCACACTTTGGGGTCTCGGTTTCCCTACTATAACCTCTAAAAAGCTCTTGAGCCAAGAGGATATTATCTGAAATACTTTGACCATGGATGAAAGCAAATTGATCTTTATCATGAGAGAAGGCAACACATTCTTGAGTCTAGAAGCAAAGATTTTAGAGATGCACTTATAAGCAAAGGAACAAAGAGAAATAGGCCTAAATTCCTTCATATTGGTGGGAGTAAGAACTTCAGGGATTAAAGCAATATTTGTTGAGTTAATTCCTTTGTTCATAGTTGAAGTACTAAAAAGAATATGATGGCCTCACAGAAATCTAAAATGTCCCAAACCTCCAAATAGAATTCGACAGAAAAACCATCAGGCCCCGGGGCCTTATTCTTCTTCAAGGATTTAAGTGTGTTCAAGATCAAAATGTTATCAATAGGCTTGACAAGTAAAGCAGATTGGTCTTTATTGAGAATCGGTAGGGGAATATCCATATTACAATCTTGAACCACACTGTCTGTCTTGACCCAAAGATTGAGTAAAAAAGTTAACTGCAACTTCAGCCACATTCTTATGACCAAAAATAATTTCACCATTATTATTCTCAATAGCCACTAACTTGTTTCTATTCCAATTAGCCCTCACTTGATGAAAAAAGAATGAATTATTACCATCACCTTCTTGAAGCCAAGAGACTCCAGATTTTTGAAGAAAAAAAATATTCTTCTAGGATAAGCAATGACTCAAGATTTTGAGCTGCCAATTTTTCTTCTAACAATAAAGAAGAATTTGAACTATCCCCCACCAAATTTTCTTGAATAGAATGAAGGTGTGCTCGAGCATTTTGAATATTAGAATGAAGATTACCTTGCCTTTTGTTTAGAGCCACCAACTCCCTTTTAACACATCCCAATTTTCCACACAAAACATGCATTGGATTGTGTTAAGAACAATAAGGCTATTGAATGAAATATTTAATGAAGTTAGAATCCCATGTTGTCATATATATTAATTCAATCAATATCATTCTCTTAGTTATAATTGTTAGCATAATTCTTAGTTATAAATAACCCAAATTGTTATCGTCTTAGCATTGAATAATAACCATACATTGTTGCTTAAGTGCACAGATTAATTAGTTAATTAAAGCCAGTCTCTGTGGGAATAAACTAGAAAAGATTCTATATTACTTGCGTACGCGTATACTTGCGTGAATTATTAGCGCGTGTTAGCGACTAACAAGTTTTTGGCGCCGCTGCCGGGGACTGTAGTGTTAATTTATTGTTTATGTGCTTTCCATCAGTGGTCGTTAAAGTTCATTATCTCGGATATTGTTACTTATTTGTTTCCTTGTCTTATTTCAGGTACTCTAGCGAGGGTGTATACATACGCGTTCGCGTACTCGTAAGAGAACACTGAATAAAGCCGAGGAAGAACTTGTGGTGGTTCGAAGGGAAGTTTTTGAGGAAGAAAAGAAGGTAAAAGAAGAAAAGAAAGTCGAGGAACCAGTTTTAGTAAAGATGGGTGATCAAGCAGAAAATCCTAAGGCTTTGATGGACTATTCTCAGCCTAAGATCAATGACATTCAGTCAAGCATCATCAGGCCAGCCATCAGGGCTAATACTTTTGAGATCAAGTCAAGCACGATCCAGATGATACAAAACTCAGTTCAGTTTGGGGGTTCTCCTACTGAAGACATCAACATGCACATCAGGAATTTCATCGAGATCTGTGACACTTTCAAATTCAATGATATGACGGAAGATGCTATCAAGCTGCGACTTTTCCCATTCTCTCTGAGGGAAAAAGCTAAGTGTTGGTTATATTCTCTACCAGCAGGGTCTATCACCACTTGGGAAGATCTTGCTCAAAGGTTTCTCACTAAATTTTTCCCTATGGCGAAGAATGCTGCAATCAGGAATGCTCTTACCCAGTTTGCTCAGCAAACTGGAGAATCTCAGTGCGAGGCTTGGGATCGATATAAGGAGATGCTAAGGAAGTTCCCACACCATGGCATGCCTGATTGGATGATTATTAACTATTTCTATAATGGATTGTGTTCTACTTCTAGACCCATGCTTGATGCAGCATCAGGAGGAGCCTTGTGGGCTAAAAGCTACAATGAAGCTTATGAACTTATTGAACTGATGGTTGCTAATGAATACCAGAATCCTTCCCAGAGACTGACTCAGGGAAAGGTAGAAGGAATTCTGGAGTTGGATGCATCAACTGATATAGCTGCCCAACTTAAGTCTTTGACGATAAAGGTGGACATTTTGGCTAATTATGGAGTTAATCAAATAGCTAGTGTCTGTGAGCTTTGTGCTGGTGCCCACGAGACTGATCAGTGTGCAATTTCTAGTGAATCAGCTCAGTTCGTGAGCAACTTTCAGCATTCACAGCAACCTATACCAGCCACTTATCATCCCAATAACCGCAATCATCCTAATTTCAGTTGGAGCAACACTCAGAATACGGTTCAACAGCCTTATCAGCAGTATCCAGCTAAGCAGTACAACCCCCCTGGTTTTCAGCAACCACAATATGCACCAAGACAACAACTCCAGCTGCAACAAGCTAATGAAAAATCTGAATTAGAGGAGTTGAAGCTTATGTGCAAGAGTCAGGCCATTTCTATCAAGACCTTGGAAAATCAAATTGGGCAAATTTCCAATGCCTTGCTTAATTGTCAACCTAGTACACTACCTAGTGACACTGAAGTTCCAGGAAAGAGGGAAGCTAAGGAGCAGGTAAAGGCAATCACTTTAAGGTCTGGAAAGGTTGCGAATCCCGAACAAACCCAAGTGTTGACTGAAGAAGCTGAGGCTGAGAAAGAAGTAGAGCAGCAGGAAGTAGAAGTGGAACCAAGGAAGACTACTGTTGAGCACACTCCTCCTGAGGGTAATACAGGGGAGAAAAACAGATCTATCCTCCACCACCTTTTCCTAAGCGGCTGTAGAAGAAAAAGCTGGATAAGCAATTTGAGAAGTTTCTGGAGGTGTTCAAGAAACTTCATATCAACATACCTTTCGCTGAGGCTCTTGAGCAGATGCCTAGTTATGCAAAGTTTATGAAAGGTATTCTCTCTCGGAAAGAGAAGCTAGATGATTTAGAGACAGTCGCTCTTACGGAGGAATGCACTGTTGTGCTGCAACAGAAGTTGCCTCCGAAGCTTAAAGATCCAGGAAGCTTCACTATTCCATGTACTATTGGAAAAGTGTCTTTTGACAGATGCTTATTTGACTTGGGAGCTAGCATTAATCTAATGCCATTATCAATCTTCAAGCAGTTGGACTTACCTGATCCAAAACTGACTTATATTACCTTGCAGTTAGCCGATCGTTCTATTACATATCCGTGAGGTATGTGGAGGATGTCTTGGTCAAGGTTGATAAACTCATCTTCCCTGCTGATTTCGTAATTCTTGATTTGGAAGAGGATAAGAAGATTCCCATAATCTTGGGAAAACCTTTCTGGGCGATTGGCCGAACCTTGATAGATGTGTAGAAGGGTGAGCTCACAATGCGAATGATGGATCAAGATGTAACTTTTAATGTGTTCAATGCTATGAAGTTTCCTACGGAAAATGAGGAATGCCTAAAAGTGGAGTTGGTTAATTCTGTGGTTACTTCAGAACTTGATCAATTTCTAAGGTCCGATGCCTTAGAGAAAGCCTTATTGGGAAATTTAGATAGTGAAAATGACGAAGGTAAAGAACAATTGCAGTATTTGAATGCTTCTCCCTGGAAGAGGAAGATAGATATGCCTTTTGAATCTCTTGGAATGGAGGAATTGAACAAAGCTCCTAAACGCCTCAAGCCATCTATTGAGGAAGCTCCCACTCTTGAGCTTAAGCATTTGATGTATATGTTTTTAGGTGATGCATCTATTTTGTCTGTTATTATTGCATCTGACCTTACAGGTAGTGATGAGGAAAAGTTTCTGAGGATTCTGAGAGAGTTCAAATCGGCAATTGGCTGGACTATAGCAGATATAAAGGGAATCAGCCCTTCTTATTGCATGCATAAAATTCTGCTAGAGGAAGGTAGCAAGCCTACGGTCGAACAGTAAAGAAGACTTAATCCAATCATGAAGGAAGTAGTGAAGAAGGAAATTCTCAAGTGGCTAGATGCAGGAATTACCTATCATATTTCTGATAGTTGATGGGTAAGCCCGGTTTAATGTGTGCCAAAGAAATGTGGCATTACTGTGGTAGCAAATGAGAAGAATAAGCTTATTCTGACACGAACAGTCATAGGGTGGAGAGTTTGCATGGATTATAGGAAGCTGAACAAGGCTACAAGGAAGGATCACTTCCCTCTTCCTTTCATTGATCAGATGCTTGATAGATTGGCTGGGCATGATTACTATTTTCTTCTGGATGGCTATTCGGGTTACAATCAGATTTGTATCGCTCCAAAAGATCAGGAGAAAAATACCTTCACTTGTCCATTTGGTACTTTTGCTTTCAGACGAGTTTCTTTTGGTCTATGTGGTGCACCAGCCACATTTCAGAGATGTATGATGGCCATTTTTTCTGATATGATTGGCCAGAATGTGGAGGTGTTCATGGACGACTTCTCTGTATTCGACGATTTTTTTGATGAATGCTTGCAAAACCTTGGACCCGTTCTCAAAAGGTGTGTTGAGACCAATTTGGTTCTTAATTGGGAGAAATGTCACTTTATGGTGCGTCAGGGAATTATTCTCGGGCTCAAGGTCTCTAGTAAGGGTCTAGAGGTGGACAAGGCCAAGGTGGGGGTCATTGAGAATCTTCCTCCACCTATTTCCATTAAGGGAATTTGCAGTTTTCTTGGTCATGCGGGTTTCTACAGGCGTTTCATCAAAGACTTCTCTAAGATTTCAAAGCCATTGTGCAGTTTGCTAGAGAAAGATGTCCCTTTCAAGTTTGATGACGAGTGCCTTGCAGCTTTTGAGACTTTGAAGAAGAGTTTAATCACGGCACCGGTCATAACTGCACCTGATTGGAAAGAACCTTTTGAGATGATGTGCGATGCAAGTGACTATGCAGTTGGAGCAGTTTTTAGACAGAGGAAGAACAACATATTTTGTGTGGTCTACTATGCTAGTAAGACTCTTAATGGTGCTCAACTGAATTACACTACTACGGAGAAAGAACTTTTGGCTATTATCCATGATTTTGAGAAATTTCGATCTTATCTCCTTGGGACGAAGGTGACAGTTTTCACTGATCACGCAACAATTCGATATCTCGTCTCAAAGAAGGACTAGAAGCCTAAATTGATTAGATGGGTTCTTTTGCTTCAAGAATTTGAGCTACTGATCAAGGACAGAATGGGAACTGAAAATCAAGTCGCTGATCATCTCTCGTGCTTAGAAAATCCTAATGCTACTTCATTGGATAAGACATTAATAAATGTGTCTTTTCCCGACGAGCAGCTGTTTAGAGTGCAAGAAGAAGAACCAGGGTTTGCATACATTGTGAACTACCTGGTGAGTAATATCATGCCTCCCGATTTATCTTATGCTCAAAGGAAGAAGTTTCTGCATAAAGTGAAGTGGTATACGTGGGATGAGCCGTTTCTTTTTCGTCAAGGAGCTAACCAAATCATCAGGAGATATATTCCTTACAGCGAAATGGGGGGATCTTTCGAGATTGCCACTCAACGGCTTATGGAGGACATTATGATGGAGAAAAGACAGCATCTCATATTCTGCAAGCAGGTTTTTTTTTTTGCCCACTTTATTTAAAGATGCTCACCAGTTTGTTTTGAAATGTGATCGATGTCAACGTGTGGGTAATATGTCCAAGAGGGATGAGATGCCTCTTAATGTGCTTCTCGAGGTCGAAGTCTTCGATGTTTGGGGAATTGACTTTATGGGGCCATTTGTCTCATCTTGTAATAATCAGTATATCTTGTTGGCGGTTGATTATGTGTCGAAATGGGTGAAAGTTAAGGCGTTGCCAACTAACGATGCGAGAGTGGTGCTTAATTTTCTTCACAAGCAGATATTCACAAGGTTTGGAACTCCAAGAGTCATAATCAGTGATGAGGGGTCGCATTTTTGCAATCGCAAGTTCACTGCTCTAATGAAAAGGTATAATGTGAATCATCGTATTGCCATAGCTTATCATCCTTAGACAAATGGTCAAGCTGAGGTGTCTAACAGAGAGATCAAGCGCATTTTGGAGAAGGTCGTGTGTCGATCAAGGAAAGATTGGTCTTTGAAGCTTGATGAAGCTGTTTAGGCGTATAGAACAGCATATAAGACTCCACTGAGAATGTCGCTGTTTCAGTTGGTTTATGGTAAGGGGTGTCATTTTCCTGTGGAGCTCGAGCATAAGCATATTGGGCTTTGAAGAAGTTGAATCTTGATTTGGATGCGGCTGGAAAGAAGAGGATGCTTCAATTGAATAAATTCAACGAATTTCGACTTCAAGCTTATGAGAACAACAAAATGTACAAGGAGAAAGTTAAGAGGTGGCACGACCGAGGTCTAGTGCTCAAATCATTTATGCCGGGGCAACAAGTTCTTCTATTCAACTCTCGTCTCCGTCTTTTTCCTGGAAAGTTGAAGTCAAGGTGGTCAAGGCCCTTCATAATCAAAACTGTGTTTCCACATGGAGCGGTGAAATTTTTTGAGAATAATCTGGGCCAGGTATTCAAGGTAAATGGTCAGAGGTTGAAGCATTACTATGGTGACACGGCAAACCGCGAGGTGGTTAGTGCCGTTCTATTGTCCATTTGAGCTCAAAGTTCTACGTCAAGCTAGCGATATGAAACAAGCGCTTCTTGGGAGGCAACCCAAGTTTGTTGTACATTAGTAAGTAGAGGAAGCAAGAAGAAAAGAGAAAATCACAAAAAAATCAGAAAAAGAAAAAAATTCAGGGCTAACTACAGAAGCTGGGCGCGCCCGCGCCGTTTTTCCAGCAGCCAAGCGCGCGCGCGCTGACCAAGTGCGCGGCCGCATCGGTTTTCCAGAGAGTGAGCGCGCCCGCGTTGTCCTAGCGTGCGGCCGCGCCGGGTCCCTATTCGAAAAAAAATAAAAACAGCAGTTTACAAGGTAATTTCGGGATTTTTACTCAAAAATCAATTCCTACCCGATTTTTACTCTTCCACATCCCATAATTCCCTCTCCAAATCAAACCCATTATTCCCACGATTCCCACAATCAATTCCCACTTCTATTCCTTATCGAATTCTCACCTCTCCACCTATAAATACATACACTTATACACAAACTTCTCCACCACATCACAAATTCTTAAACACAAACCTCTCTCAAACACTTAACTTTTATTCTCTCTCATTCAATCCCAATGGCACCGAAGAGGCAAAGAACGCAAGTAGACAGCAACACCACCGATTCATTCAGTGTGGGTGGTGTGAGGCCAAGGTTTTCTACTCCTGAGACTGAAGAGGAGTACACGAGGCTTCTCTCGAAGCCTATTGCTAAGGAGCGAGGTTTTCTGCCATCAGGGAAGGATGGTAAGCTATTGGAAATGATTCTTGACATGGGCTGGGTTCCTTTTTGTGAGGCTCCCGCTGCAATGCCCATGAGTGTTGTGCGAGAGTTCTATGCTAACGCCAAGGCGGAGAAGAATGGCTTCACGGTGGTTCGAGGGAGGAATGTGGAGTATACTGCAGAGGCTATCAGGACGGTGATTGAGCAACCCGCGAGGAAGGTGGGTCAGGATACTTGGAACGATAAGACTCCCGAGGACTTCAACTTGGATCTGATTGTTGCGACTTTGTGTGTTCCTGAGACTCATTGGAAGTTCAAGAGGGGCACTACTGATTACTCCATGTTCCCTGCGTCGTGCATGAACAGGTTTGCACGAGCTTGGAATTCATTTATTTGTGCTAACATCACGCCATCTTCGCATGTGCATGAGATTACTGTCGAGCATGCTCATCTGCTGTGGGGTATTCTTCAGGGTGATTACATTGATTTGGGGATGGTGATTTATCAGGGGATTTTGAGATTCTTAAGAGGAGGTACTACAGGTGCTATTCTGTATGTGTCCACGGTGACGAAGTTGTGCGTGGCAGTTGGTGGACATTGGCCCGACATGAGCAGCTTCAGCTTCCTAGTTCTCCTATTAGCAGTTTTACGCTGCACAACATGGTTGAGTGGGGAGGAGGTAAGCCCGATCCTAAGGGGCTTGGTTACACGTTTGATCATCTGCCAGGAGGTGTGCCCCGCGATCAGATATATGTTGGTGGTACGCAGCAAGCGAGTAGAGCAGCTTGAAGAGCTCAGTTAGGAGAGGAGGCTGGTTCATCGCAGCAGCAACAGGAATAGATATTGGAGCTGGTTTGAGTTCGACACAGTATAGGCGTCTAGCTAGGAGGATGTATGCGATGCACGACATCCATAGTCGGTTTGCACACGATATCACCCAGACACTTGGGACTGCATTTAGAGCCACCGGTGTTGACATCCAGTGGCCAGTATTTGGTAAGGATTCCGTGTATCCGCCTCTTAATACACCTGACACTCCACCCGTTGAGGGTGAGGAGCCTGATTTTGATTAGGTATGCCTGAATTCCTTACTATTACCTTCACTGAGGACAATGAATATTTTAAGTTTGGGGGTAGTAGTTGAAGGAATATGTTTTTGTGTGAGTCATATAGTTGCATGTTCATGATAGTTTAGTTCATATAGTTTGCATATTTTGCCATGTAGTTTTTTTATAGTTTTCATGCATTTGCATTATAAAATGATCCCTTAGATGATTTTTCCGATTAATGGGTGATATTGATGTTAGTGTATTGATGTCGTATTTAGTGATGTTGAGTCTTATCGAATTAATTTGCATGCTAGAGACACTTGTATTTCACTAAGTCTTATAGGTTGCTAGAGTGCTAGATCATGGTCATGATTTGTTTGTTTGTCAAGGTTTAATCGCTTGTTTATATTTAGAATTTAGGATATTCTCTTAATAATAAAAGACATGGATATTTAAAATTAGAGAAAATTGGATTTCATTGCTAGTTATGTGGCTAGGTGTCAAATGGCTAGTAGTCGGCTCATATTTATATGAGTAGTCTAGGGTTGAGCGAGATGGAGCGAAACACACTCGTTCAGAAATTTGTTGGAAAAAAAGTAGAAAAAAAAAGAATAAGTGTTATGTATAATTGATCACGAGTGGGCTCTTTAGTACTCGAGTTTTTAAGTTCTTAGGGGACTTTGTGCCTAGTGACCTAAGGCTTTTATAGTCTGGGATCCGCTAACCTAACGCTCGCTACATGGGTACTATTGTATAAGTCTTTTGTGGACCTCACTCATAGCACGATCAAATAAGCATACTTGTGTTGTTTTATTATGAATAAAAACATGAGTCCATGTTAAACTCCAATATAAAAATTGAAGTGTTATAAATTATTTTGAGTCGAGCTTTTATTTTATTTATAAACTTGCGATTGTTTTGATAAGTAGTGAGTCATGATTGTCAATCTAGTTGAGATAGTACAGTTGTAAGCATTTGCACACACGCACTTCTCTGGTTTGTAGGTTGATTTGTGAGATTTGATTGATCTTTATACGAATAATTGCATTTGCTGAGGTGTTGCTTGTTGATTGGTTTAGTTATTCTATGGGGATCGTTGCATTCATTTAGTTGCATTCATGCATTTTTATTTCTTGTTCTTTGAGTCTGTTTATGCTTGAGAACAAGCATTGATTCAAGTTTGGGGGTATGTTGAGTGGTAATCATGACACTTTATAATGCTCTAAAAAGCTTTGAATTGATGCGTTTGTACTCAAGTTGTTAAGTGTTTTAACGTGTTTTCAAGTTTTTTTGCATTTCAGGCATTATCTAGGTAATCAGATGAATTAGCATTGTTTTGGTGCTAATTTGGTGTCAAGGTGGTGTTGGAATAAAAGCTCGTTGAAAGCTGGCTCAAATCTGCAAGAAAAATGAAGAATTCAAGTTCTGGAAGAAGCCCAGCGCGCTCACGCTGATCAAGCGCCCACCCGCACCCAAAGTACAGAAAGCCAGCACGCCCGTGCTGATCAAGCGCGCGGTCGCTCCATGTCGGGATGGCAGAATCCTGTTTCTACTTTGTTTCTGAGAGAAAGAATTCTACACTGCATGGGGCTGCTATATAAGCAACTTTAGGTCATTTTTAATAATATAACAAGCCAGAGACATATCAAGGAGAGCCGTAAGAAGACCGTATTAGCACGATTCAATGAAGACGAAGAAGATCTTGTTTTTACTTGTGAATTTTTGTTTTAAGTTATAACTTGGATGCTAGTTTTCTTACTTGTGAACCTTAATCTTTTTTTGTACTTGGTTTTATTTATTTGTTATAAAGACTATGTTTGTTATACCATGATTTTATCGGAACCCACGTTGATGATGAGTCTGATTATGGGCTAATTATTATCGTGGGGTTCTAGCGGATTTATTTATGGATTTCTTTAGTTAAATTGTTTTGATGCCTTAGTGTGTGGTGATTGTATGATAACCTAGTATTGGTTGTGCTTATTTATCTTATAAGATTCGCGAACTTGTAAGATAGCGTGTTAATTGTTAATGAAGCGACAGTGAATTTAAGGATTTAGAACTTGCCATACTAACATAGGTTCATGTATTTGTTATGCATGATTTGTGGGTAATTTTAACCATCTTACTTGCCCTATATAATCATGATAGATAACTTATGCTTAAACCGTTATGTTGTCAAATTCTATAGACATATAGGGTCTCAATATAATTGGTATCTATTCAGCTTCTATCTCTTTTGTGGATGTCTGGTAGTATGGTACTCGTGCAACGAAAGTTGGCGTTTATCAGTTTTGTGTTATCTGATTAGTGTCATCACCATTGCATGCAAAGGTTAAGAACAATAAGGCTATTGAATGAAATATTTAAGGAAGTTAGAATCCCATCTTGTCATATATATTAATTCAACCAATATCATCCTCTTAGTTATAGTTGTTAGCTTAATTCTTAGTTATAAACAACCCAAATTGTTATCGTCTTAACATTGAATAATAACCATACATTGTTGCTTAAGTGCATAGATTAATTAGTTAACCAAAGCCAGTCTATGTGGGAATGAACTAGAAAAGATTCTATATTACTTGCGAATGCGTATACTTGCGTGAATTAACATATTGCCACGAATTTTATTAGTATTTTTGCTTCAATAGAGATTAACACGCTATTTTATATGTTAGCTACACACATAAGACGAATAAGCACAACCAATACTAGGATATCAATCAATCACCACACACCAATATATTGAAACAAATTAACTACATAAATCCATAAGTAAATCCGTTAGAACCCCACGATAACGATTAGTTCATAACCGAACTGATCGTCACCATGGGTTCCAATGAAAACATGATATAAAATAATATAAGAGTACTAAGGTTCAAGAACAAATTAAAAATAAGCATCTGAAGTTCAACTATAATGAAGAATATAAAAGTCTTCTTCTCAGTAGTCGTCTTGTGCTCGTCTAGGTCTTCGTATTGCTCCCACTTGGCTCCTTGTTGTTAAAAACGTCTTTTTATCACTATATATAAGCCCCTAATGGACCTGGACCCTCAAAATCATCAAATTCTACTAAAATCGGGATTTTGGGGCAAAAAGGGCGGGGCGGCCGTGCTAAAATCAGCGCGGGCGCGCTGGTTTTTTGGGCAGAAAGTTGGTGCGGCCACGCTGGTTTTGGGGACAGCCGCGCCTGACTTCTGGACTTTTCTGCAGTTTCTTCTTTTGGCCGTATCTTGAGTTCTGCTCGTCATAATTAGGCGATTCAACTGCCCACGCGAAGCTAAAGAGATTCTCTTCAACTTGAGAATGCCCTAGGCTTCCAGTTCTTAGATGTTTTCAGCACATTTCATTAAAAGTCTCCTTTCTTCATTTAACTTATGCCTGAAATGCAATAACACAAAAACATATCAAAAATAGCAACAAACTGAGTCCAAAACACCAACTTAAGCTTGTAATGAAGCGTTCAAATAAAATCCACTTATCACCTGGTAAAGGAAGAACAGAAGCTCCAGAAGTCCGTGTACTATATGAGTAAAGTGCTCCACGGAGCGGAGTTGAACTACTCCACCACCGAGAGGTTTGCACTTGCACTCATCATAGCCTCGAGGAATTAAGAACACACTTTCAGGCCCACGAGATCAAAGTCCTAACGGATCAACCTTTAAGAAAAAATCTTCATAGCCCGAAAGCAAGTGGAAGACTCATCAAGTGGGCAATCGAGTTGGGAGAATTTGACATCAAGTACAAGCCTCGAACAACCATCAAGGCTCAGGCCTTAGCACACTTCATGGTTGAATGCACCATTGATGACCAAACAATCGGGGGCAAGAGATAGTAACCCTAGAAGAAGAGTAAGAGAAAGATGAAGGTGCGACTCTGAAAGAGTATTGGGTTCTCCATTTTGAAGGAGCGTCCAAAAAAAATCTAGTGGTGCAGGCCTAGCCTTGCAAATCCCCGAAGGATTCATGACTGAGTATGATTTGAAGTTGGACTTCCCAACTTCGAATGACGAAGCAGAATACGAAGCTTTGATAGCCGGCTTATGCTTGGCTAGAGCCGTGAGGGCCAAAAACCTTAAAATTTGTGGAGATTCGAGACTTGTGGTTGCTCAAGTTAATGAAGAGTTTGAGGCCAAGAATAGTACACTGGCCAAGTACCTGAGAGTCGTAAAGGGAATACTGACTCGGTTTGATGAATGTTACGCTGGGCATGTTCTTAGAGAGAAGAACACTACGGTCGATGCCCTATCTAAGTTCGCTTCGTCTGAAATCGAGAACTACCCGAGAATATCTACTTCCAGGTCCAAAAGAACCCTACTATACATATCATAAATTTGATAACACCAATTGGTGTGGCGAGTTATAAGATAGATCCAATCAAAACTCACCTTGAGACTGGATGGCTCCCCGACGATGCCCATGAGGCACGCAAGTTGTCGGTGAGAGCATTGAGATACTCGTTGATCAAAGGTCTTTTGTTATTCCATATTTAAAGTGCTTGAGATATCTTGAAGCAGATGAGGCGCTTAAGGAAGCCCATGGGAGGATTTTTGGAGAGCACTTGGGGGGGCAGGGCCTTCGCTCACAAGATAACTCGATTGGGGTTCTCCTGGCCAACGATGTTAGCCGATGTAAAGGCTTATATAAAAAATATGACAGATTCCAGAGACATGCTCTGATTGTATGACAGCCCCCAGAGAGGCTTACATCCATCAGCACATGTGGCATCGGGACATACTAGGTCCATTTCCTGTGGCATCGGGACATATGAAGTTCATTGTGGTAGCCATAGACTACTTATAAAGTGGATTGAGGCTAAGGCACTAGCCAAGATAACCACCAAGCAAATTACCCAATTCTTTTGGGAAAATGTGATATGTCGGTTTGGTATCCCACGCATCCTTGACAATGCAGAGTTCAAAGAGTATTGTAATGATAACAGCATAGAGCTTCACTTCACCTCGGTTGCACACTCATAGGCAAATGGGCAGGCAGAGGTTGCTAATCGAATCATCCTTGATGGACTTAACAAAAGGGTCCAACACTCGAGAAACACTTGGGTGGATGAGCTGATGCAAAGTGATGACTGAAGCAACCCCATTCATGCTGGCGTATGGAGCCAAAGCTATAATACCTCTAGAAATCACCCATGGATCGCGTAGGGTCGGAGTTTATGAACCAGAGACTAATGAAGAAGGCATGAGGCTCGCTATTGATCTCATCGACGAGGTTAATGATGAGGCCAATGCCCACAATATAGAGCATCAACGAAGAGCCTCCCTCTATTATAATAGAAGGGTTAAGGAAAGGTTCTTTTAGCAAGGAGACTTGGTCTTAAGGAAGATCGATGCGTCAGGGGTCGGGGAGAGAGGAAATCTACCCCCTAACTGGGAAGGGCCTTATAAGGTTAGGAAGACATTAGGACGAGGATCCTACAAGCTAGAGACCTTGAATGGTGATGAAGTGCCTGCACTTGGCACGCTTCGAACCTGAAGTTTTATTATGTTTAGGATGTTCATAACATTTTCCTAGTACGTAGTAGTAGATATATAAATAAGGTCGAAAAAACCATCTTATGTAAGAGTTGAACCTATTTTTTAAAGATAATATCTATTTATGCAAGTTTGTTTCTATCATCTTGTATACCAATTTATTTAAGTATGAGCATCTGAATAATGCAAATCCCGAAGAACCAATTATCGAAAATAAAAGAAAAGTATGAAATCAAACCAAAAATGCATAGATAAGATCCCAATGGATCGCAAATCAGTCCCAAGGGACAGTTAGGTTACAGATTATAAGAGTTCAAATAAACAAAGTACTTAATAAAAAGCCATATGTGGCATCTAAAGTCATGCAAGGCTATCACAGTCAATCATCTGAAGAATCCTCCTCCTCTTTGTTCCCTGCTCCCTCAGCGACCTCATCCTCTGCATCGGCCTCCTCTTTTTCACCATCGTCATCTGAGCCAGCCTTCGAGGAAGAGCTACTACTCCCTGGAACCGGCTCCCGAATCTTCCTATAAAGAGCCGCCTTGGAGCCAGGGCTTCCTAAAAGAGCTTTTCCCCTAGAGCCGGAATCCCTGCGACTCGAACTGGATAACTGTGACATCCCCAAATCCGGGGATAGGATTTGGGTGTCACTACACAACTTTAAAAAATATAAACCCGTATTTTAAAACAAATATACAGACAACCCCTCATTATTCTGGATCGCTTACAGGTTATGGTATGAAACAAGAATATAACCTTCTAAAATTACAATATCTAAATACAATTTCATTACCTCATTACTAATTTTCTGGTATTGATCACTCTAACACCTCCAAATTTCTTCAGCTGGGATCTCTCCATTTTTGCTGTCTATTAAAAGCTATTCACTTTTTGTCCTCATTTGATACTGAAAGAAATAAGAGTTCACAAAGCAAGAGTGAGCCAGAAATGCCCAGTAAGTATCATAAATGGTTTCCAGGTATCAGATCAAAGAAATTCCTGGAAACGATTGTTGAATGATTTCAAAACATCTTTATATAATTAAAACAGTTGAGCAAACAAAACGTCGGCCCTCATTGGCCTTTAATCATAAATCACATTTTTCTGTAAAAGAACAGTGAACGTTTCAATGTTTCATCCCTTTAAATCAAATCTTTGTTTGATTTTGTAATTATAAGCTATTCAAGAAGGAATGTCGTTAATGGCGAACAACAATAAATTAGATTGGACATCAGAAACCAACATATGCACTGTGACCTGCTGATCAGTCAGGATATAGTACGGATCTATACCCAACTGCATAGACCCAACCAACATATGAGGTACCTAGGCAACTATGGCCTAATAATCAAGGGACCAACCATTTCTGGCCCTTAGGGTTCCAGCTCATTCCTGGCCCTCATCGTAACCATCTAGTCCGTGGAATATTTTGATGTCAAATCATTTTGATTTCAAAATATCCCGATTCCGGGTTCGCAAATAACCCGAACTAATGGGTATTTTCTCAAGAGATCAATCGATAATCAAGGAACAAGTTCAAAAAGGAACTGGCATAAATAAGAGTAATTACAGCAAAATATAAAATCATTTAATTATTCTGAACTTAGAATAGGAACGAAGAAATATTTGCAATATTTTAGAAGAAAATGTAGGAATACTTGCCTCAATTGATAACCCTCTGATCTTTGACTATCTGCCATATCACTCAGTCCTGATGTGTCTACATTTCCATTGATAGGCTACTTGACCTTTCTTGTCATTCATCATTTCAGGTTTATCTCTATTATGAATCCACTCGTTTCATTACTACACGTAATCAGGCTTTACTTTACAATCTATGTCTGGTCTTGAATGCCTCGAACTATATGTATCTTGATTTCTGCACCAAAATAGTTGATTAATTCAGACAGAGTTTTTCGAGAGCTTCGATTTGATATATTGCACGCCCGAATCGGAGTTCGATAACACCTTCGTTTGTGTGTTTGATTATGAAGAACGCAACGTTTTTAGGGTTTTCCTCTGTAAATTAATAGTTTTAACTGACTGGTTATGATTACATGAATAAAATAAAATAACAACTAGGCTATTTATATGTATGGAATATTGGTTCGTGTTGGATCATTTTGGATCGATAAATTAGTTATTTAGCCGCTAAGTAACTACAAAAATGATCCGATTTGGTACCCGTATTGGATAATTATCCTAACCTGGCTTCTTATAAAACACATTATACGAAAATAATGTAATATTATCCCATCTTTGAGAATACGAGTTTTGTTGCTTTATCGAAATGATTATCGTATCAAAAATTGTAGGCCGGGACGCGTACGGGTCAAAACCGTAATCCGGATCGAAAAAGTCAAAACTCGGAAAATGTCCGGAATTACCAGATTAGTTTAAGAAGGTGTGTAACGCCCCCAAATCCGGGGTCAGAGGATTTGGTCGTCACTATGAAACCTCAATCCAAATTAACTTGTTTAATCAATAAACAAATGCCAGCGGAAGATATTTAGCATCAATGACCCCAAACTAATCCAAGATCTTTTAAGGTTACAGTTCTAGAAACAAGATATCCAAATTCCACAAATAAATATTTCACTTTCTTTTGAAACTCTTTTCAATAAATTCCAACTCCAAAACTAAACCCACTAGTATAACTTCGAAATGAAGTATACTAGGCCCAATTAAAATATACAACTATATATAATATAATATAAATAACTTTATACAATAAAACTTACACTAGTCCGCAAAACCTGGACCAACCACCTTCCCAAAAGCTTCTTCTTTGCTTCCTTTAATTACGCAGCTAAACAGCTCAAGCTATCCTCACTGGAGGTTAAATTTGAAAACAGGCAAGTATGAGCAAAAGAAATGCTCAGCAAGATCATTATAGCATATATATGGTCATTTTGATATAAAATTGAAATATGCATTGGAGCAGAACATTTTTAAAATCATAGTTGCTGAATCATAAAAATTTGTTAAAGAATCGGATAATTATTTCTCACTGTATTCAAAACTCTTTTTTGATATTTTCGAGAGAAATGCTTCAGCAATACTTTGAATCTTGACGAGAATAAAACTCGTAAAATAGTGTTTACGGAAATATCGTAAACCACAATAACATGAAACAATGATTATGGATTGAATCATAAACTTTATTCGAAACCGAACTCTTCAAATTAATACTTATTTTCCTGTCATATCAAATTAGATATCAATACAAACTTTGATGCTCACAACACCCATACTGAAGTCAACATCAATCATTTATACTAATACCACCTTTGATATTTAACAACAACGTAAGTATCAGCATAAATCAGAATCTGAATCAAAACTGTATTTCACCATAATTCCAAAACAGAAACAGTTGATAAATCATTTATGCTATGATTATCAAAACAATAAAGAATTTTAGATAACTATTTAGATTGGAACCAATTATGCACTATGTTGTTCCTGATGATCAGTCACGAAACAACACCGGTATCCCGCAGCCATACCGTAAATATAGGTAATACCCGTATCCCGAAGACATACGGTACCTATAGGGCGCCAGAAAAGGCATAACAAGCTTTGTAAGATATTACACTTTCGTATAATAGCTCACGCTGGACCGGTGCCTCGGCCTCTTACGCAACCAGTAACCATCCAATCTTAAAACATTTTATTGAAAAAGGGGTCATAATATTCGACACCCGAAATAATTTTATTCCCCCAATTCTTGGGTAGGAATATTCGCAACCAAATAACTTTTCTCAAAATCCAAAACATTTATAAATCCGATAATTGGATAAGTAAAAACACTTGCCTATTCTGAATATAGAATAGCAGATGAGCATTTGCACAAACAGAATTATTTAATTCAGCGATATGTAAAACATTTATCTATTCCGAACTGAGAATAGGGAAAGCAATACTTGCATGATAAGATTCAAAATAAATATCACTTGAGCAATAAGTGATGATATGGATACTTGCCTTTGGATTTTAGAATTAGTCATACTCGCAAAGACGCATCTATTCTGACATTCTGACTCAAAACATCTCCGTCCTTCTTTTCAACACTTTACTAATATGCTGCTCCTGCGATTGCTAGAAGCCAAACATCCAATACCATTCCATCTCATTCTTTATCCAGTGTCTTGTCCTGATCAACTCGAATGATCTGCATCTATAATTAAAAGATACAACTTTAATCGTCTAATCAATAACCACTCGACGAACTGCGCGTCAAAAGCCTATCGTCTACCCATACGATGGCCCACACATAAATATAACAGACAAACACAAGACATTTGACTCACATAATTCACATAACACGTCACATAACTCACGTATCACATAATTCATATAACACAGGACTCGGTACGTTTAAAACTGAAATTGGGTCAAAATACGATTTATCGATCAATAATCAACTTAGAATAACTTGTAAAACAAGCGACCTTTCGAAACAAAATGATTTCGGTCTCGAAAGTATTTTTAATGAAAGCGGAATATTTTTCTGAGTCTATACGCGTTCATTTTGTATTAAACGGCCGAACGGTTTATTTTCTACGAATAAAATAAGAATAAATCATTTAATAATATTTATCGAGCTTTAATAATATTTTAAAACTCGAAACTATTTTTCAGAAATTTTAAATTATAAGAAATAATTAACTCTAATTAAATAATCAATTAAAATTCATTAACTAAATAATTTGGATTTATTTTCGAATAATAATAAAAATAATAATCTTCGGAATTAAAAATAATATTTTCTTGGAAATCGGACAGCACCTCCTCTATTTCTCGAACTGCCAGTCGATATCATATCGACACAACCAACAACAATCAACACAATAATTTATATTTACGTGTATAAACACTCCAGAAATGAATAACACGGTCAAAAAAATGACTTCTACAACCACTTCTAAAAATTATGAAATAAATATATATAAACACTAACATGTTATAATATACCCAAAATATAAAAGCAGAATCTCGAAATCCTTACCCAAAATAAATTTCGGTCACCCCGAGGAGAATATCTGATGTCCGGAAAATATCTCCAGAAAAATCTGAAATTAATAGCCATAGACATATACACGTTGAGATACCATGTGGAGTAATCACCACCATCATACTCCTTTTTAATGTCCCGAAAATAAATTAAAACGGAAATATAACGGAAATATGCCCTGCTAATTTTCTTCTCAAAACCTCGCAAAATATATACCTATACGTAGGTATCGAAGCGCTGATCGTTTATATATATAATAATTGAAATTTGGATGAACGGTTTGTAAGATATGAATTTTTGAAAATTAAAATTAATAAATTTATACGACAGATAGAGACAGGAAAGAGGGAAGAGTGGGGCGGTGGAAGTAATAAAACAGGGGAGGTGAGTTTGCTTTCGTTTTGGTTTTCTTTTGGTTTTTTTTTCTTTCGTGACACACGCATGACAAAATAACAGGCACGTGTCTTTGTATTGACACGTGTCCTTTTATCTACTGCTGGCTGACTTTTGACTCATAAATTACTCTTTAACGATATAATTTGCGAGTAAAAATAAATCGAAAAATTATTAAAATAATTCTAAAATTCCCAGAATAATTAAAAACTAGTAAAATAAAATTTTCATAATTTTTAAAGCATTTTTGACTTGCGTGCTATACCCGCATTTTATAATTAACGAACCGAGCTGCACTTGAAACAAATTCAGAAAATCACGAAAATAGTCTTAAAATGTTACAAATATCCCGAATTTTATAAAACATAAATTTCGTAATTTTAAAACAATTTTCGAAATGCAATTTATACCCTGTTAGATATATTTGATAATGTCATGGCTAATATGTTTTATGTTTAGATTTCAGATCTTATTTGAACAGAACAAATCAGTACTTAACTGATCAGTACTTATACTGGAAGTCAGAACTTAAGGGATATCAGTACTTATGTTATCAGGAGATAGATATCAGAACTTAAGTGCTGAAGGACGATCAGATAAGGACAGTAGCTGATTAAAGTTAAGAAGATCAAGATAAACATAAGAAGAGATATGCATGAAGAAGGAATTCCGTGAAGAATGGAATACTTGGAATAGAAGATATCTGATTGATATATTTTAGGAAGCAGAATTATATTCCATATCAATTAGCGATTATCTTGTAACTGTGTAGTATATAAACACAGACATAGGGTTTACACTATAAGTGTTATCATTATCGAGAATATTATTTATTATAACCCTAGCAGCTCTCGTGATTTTTTGTTCATCACTGAGAGATAACAGTTCCAGATTGTAACAGAGTTTATTGTTTAAATAAAGTTTGTTTTCTGTTACATAAGTTCTTGAAGTTTGATTTGATTGTAATAAACACTGTATTCACCCCCTCTACAGTGAAAGTGTGACCTAACAAGTGGTATCAGAGCTATCTGTTAACACACATACAGTTAAAGATCCAAACACAATCATGTCTGACACAGAAACTCCAACTAAGCCTACCAAAACTGAGGAATCATCAAAGACATCAACTCAGAGTCGATATGAGACTATCAGAGTTCCCATATTGAGACCATCTGAATATCCCATATGGAAGGTAAGGATGACCATGTTTCTGGAAGCAACAGATCCAGAATACCTTGATAGAATCAAGGAAGGGCCTCACAAACCTACCAAGCTCGCTGTTGTAGTTGCAGGTGAAGCAGCAATGACCGTACCAAAGGAAAAGAATGATTACATTGCTGAAGATATAGCATCTATTGCTAAGGATGCCAAGGTACGTCACTTATTGCATAGTGCCATTGATAATGTAATGTCAAACAGGGTAATCAACTGCAAGACTGCTAAGGAGATATGGGATGCACTGGAGACAAGGTGTCAAGGAACTGAAACAGTTAAGAAGAACAGGAAGACAATACTCACTCAAGAGTATGAACACTTTGACTCTAGGACTAATGAGTCATTGACTGATGTATATGATAGATTTGTCAAACTCTTGAATGACTTGTCATTAGTAAATAAGGAGTATGATCTTGAAGATACAAACCTCAAATTCCTGTTAGCTCTTCCTGAATGTTGGGATTTGAAGGCAACAACAATAAGAGACAACTACAATCTTGATGAAACAACTCTTGATGAAATCTATGGAATGCTCAAGACTCATGAACTTGAGATGGAACAAAGAAGCAAGAGGAAAGGAGGAAAGTCAAGGACAGTTGCTCTCAAGGTTGAAGAGGAATCCCCCAAACCACCTTCCTCAAAGAAAGATAAGGGTAAAGCTCTTATCATAAAATCTGATACTGAGTCATCAAGTTCTGAGAGTGATGATGACTCAGATTCTGAAAGCTTGCCTGAAACTGATGCTGATGAGGAGATGATGAAGCTGTGTGCTCTTATGGTGAAAGGAATCACAAAGATTGCATACAGGAAGTTCAGGAAGGGAAAGAAGTTTTCCAGGAAAGGCATAAGTTCTGATAAGAAGAATTTCAGAAGATCTAAAGGAAGAGGAGGAAAGTCTGACAGAGGAGATTACGCTAATGTTAAATGTTATAATTGTGGTGAGAAAGGCCACATATCTCCTGATTGCAAGAAGACCAAGAATGACAAAGGCAAAGCTCTTGTCACAAAGCAGAAAAGCTGGACAGACACCTCAGACTCTGAAAGTGAGGAGAACTATGCATTGATGGCAAATGCTGATAAATCAAGTTCTGAGAGCAGTTCTGAAGCTGCTGAAACAAAGGTACCTCAGACTACTTATGCTTTTCATACTGATGATATTAATGAGTTGAGAAGATATCTTAAAACCATGTTTGTTAGTTATAGAGATCAAACTTTAATATGTGAAAGATTAACTTCTGAAAATCTTGCTTTTAGGAAAAGAAATGATTTCTTAGAAAAAGAGTTAGTCATGTTTCATCAAACTCAGCAGGATAGAGATGATGCTTTTTATGTTAGGGATGAAGTGCTAAAAATGAATGAATCTCTAAAAACTGAGTTAGAAAAGGAGAGAGAGATTATCAGAACTTGGACTAACTCTGGCAAAACAACTCAAAATTTGCTAAGCAGTGGAAACTGGAAAGAGGGCTTAGGCTATGGAGAAAATAAAAAAGGAACTGTAGAAATTAAGTCTGTTGATAAGCAAAAGCCGAAGTTAAAACCTGTTAAGTTTGTAACTGAAAAATCCGAAAATGAGAAATCAGAAGTTAAAAAGGAATTAGCTTCTGACAAACTAAAACAGGAAAAGACAGCTGAAGTTAACATAGGCTTAATGACAAAGAAGCAGCTTAAGCATAAGCTGAAAGATGTTAAGAATGCAAACAAGGTAAAATCACCTAGGAAAAACAGGAATGGAAAGGAAGGTGTGAATAAAAGCAATAACTATAAATCTGTTCCTGATGCTCCTAGGAAAGCATGTCATAACTGTGGAAGTTCTAACCATCTGGCTTCTTTTTGCAGGAAGAATAAGAATATTAACTCCTTATCTACAAAGTCAGGAGTTAAGAGTCAGTCTGTTAGATACAAACCACAAAATCCTTGTTTTTATTGTGGTAGTTTATGGCATTCCATTTATACTTGTAAGGAATATCATAGTTTGTACTATGATTATTATCAAATAAAACCTTCTTTAAAGAAAGTTTCTGTTGTTCCTTCTAGTATAAGTTCTGATAAGAAAACTGTTAACATAAAATCTGATGTTAAATCCGCTGCAAATGTTAACAAACCTAAAAAGGCCAAAGGATCCAAGCAAGTCTGGGTCCTTAAAACTAATAATTAGTGGTCTTTTTGATTGCAGGGCAACAGGAAAAATATTTTAGTTCTGGACAGTGGATGTTCAGGACATATGACTGGAAATAAGGCCCTGCTATCAGACTTTGTGGAGAAAGCTGGCCCAAGTGTTTCTTATGGAGATGGCAACATTGGAAAAACTTTGGGATATGGCAATATCAATCTTGGGAATGTCATTATTAAAGATGTAGCTCTGGTCTCAGGACTTAAACACAACTTACTGAGTATAAGTCAAATCTGTGACAGAGGTTATCATGTTGATTTCTTTGCAGAACATTGTGAAATAGTTAGTAAATCTAAAGGAAAAATTGTTCTGAAGGGATCCAGGCGTGGTAACATTTATGAAGCTAAGCTTTCAACAAGTTCTGATGGTTCTGCAATCTGTTTAGTGAGTAGAGCCTCAACTGAAGAAAGCTGGAATTGGCACAAGAAACTCTCTCATTTAAACTTCAACAAGATAAATGAACTGATCAAGAAAGATCTTGTGAGAGGACTGCCAAAATCAGTGTTTGTTCCTGATGGTCTTTGTGACTCATGTCAGAAGGCTAAACAAAGAAAATCTTCGTTCAAGAGCAAGACTGAATCATCAATTCTTGAGCCTTATTATCTACTTCATGTTGATCTATTTGGTCCAGTGAATGTCATGTCTATTGCAAAGAAGAAATATGCGTTGGTCATAGTAGATGAGTTCACCAGATACACATGGGTGTATTTCTTGCACACAAAAAGTGAAACTGCATCTATCCTGATTGATCATGTCAAACATCTGGATAAATTGATCAAAGATTCTGTGAAAATTTTGAGGAATGATAATGGCACTGAATTCAAGAATTTGATAATGGAAGAGTTCTGCAAAAATCATGGAATAAAGCAGGAATTTTCTGCTCCTGGAACTCCACAGCAAAATGGAGTTGTTGAAAGGAAGAATAGAACTCTAATTGAAGCTGCACGAACAATGCTTGAAGAAGCAAAGCTTCCAACCTATTTCTGGGCTGAAGCTGTGCAGACTGCTTGTTTTACTCAAAATGCAACACTCATTAACAAGCATGGAAAAACACCATATGAGATGGTGAAGAACAAAAAGCCAAATCTCAAATACTTTCATGTATTTGGATGTAAGTGTTTTGTTCTCAAGACTCATCCTGAACAGCTATCCAAGTTTGATCTAAAAGCTGATGAGGGAATCTTTGTAGGATATCCACTTTCTACAAAAGCCTTCAGAGTCTATAATTTGAGAACAAAAGTGGTCATGGAATCTATCAATGTCTCTTTTGATGACAAGAAGATCACTGGACTTGAAGATTGCATTGATCATGATAAGCTGAGATTTGAAAATGAAGATTCATATTCTGATACCTCAAGTCCTGACAGTCTAACTCCTGATACTGTAAATTCTGATGGATTAAACTCTGATGTTATTGAAACTGTGGTGACTACGTCAAAGGAAGATGCACCAATGCAGGGGGAGCATACTCAAGATATTATCACATCTCAAGAAGCATCAGAACATACATCTGGCTCTTCAAATTCTGATTCGTCAAGTTCTGATAAGCCAAGTACTGACAGTGCTGAAAATCTAAATACTGAAGGATCCAACTCAGAGAGCATAGTTTCAGGGGGAGCATCAGAAAATGAAACCGAAGACAGCATGAATCATGGGGGAGCATCCAGTTCTAGAGAAAATCTTCCATCTGCAAGGAAGTGGACAAAATCACATACACCTGATTTAATAATTGGAAATCCTGAGGCAGGTGTCAGAACTAGAACAGGTACTTCGAATGAATGTCTTTACAATTCTTTTCTCTCTCAGTCTGAGCCAAAGAAAGTGGAAGAAGCTCGTCAAGATGCTGATTGGGTGCAAGCAATGCAGGAAGAGTTGAATGAATTTGAAAGAAACAAAGTCTGGACCTTAGTGCCAAGACCCAAGAATAGATCGGTTGTTGGTACAAAGTGGGTATTCAGAAACAAAACTAACAGTGATGGCATAATTGTAAGGAACAAGGCAAGGCTGGTTGCAAAAGGATATTCTCAACAGGAGGGAATTGACTATGATGAAACATTTGCTCCAGTTGCTAGGTTAGAAGCCATAAGGATATTCATGGCTTATGCTGCTCACAAAAAGTTTACTGTCTTTCAAATGGATGTGAAAAGTGCTTTTCTCAATGGAGAATTGGAAGAGGAAGTATATGTTGAACAACCTCCAGGCTTTGTAGATTCCAAACATCCAGATTATGTCTACAGGCTTGATAAAGCACTTTATGAACTTAAGCAAGCTCCTAGAGCATGGTATGAGACTTTAGCTCAGTTTCTTCTGGAAAGTGGATTCAACAGAGGAACTATTGACAAAACATTGTTCTATCTCAACCATGGCAAGGACTTACTTTTGATCCAGATTTATGTTGATGATATTATTTTTGGGTCTCCAAATGACAAACTTTGCAAAAAGTTTGCCAACCTAATGCAGTCAAGATATCAGATGAGTATGATGGGAGAACTTAGTTATTTTCTGGGCCTTCAAGTCAAGCAGAGTGAAGAAGGAACTTTTATTTGTCAATCTAAGTACACCAGAAACTTGCTGAAAAAATTTGGAATGCAAGACTGTTCAAGTGCATCCACTCCCATGGCCACTGCAACAAAACTGGATAAGGATACTGGTAATTCAGTAGATATTACTGATTACAGAGGTATGATTGGCTCACTTCTCTATCTAACTGCTAGTAGACCAGATATCATGTTTGCTACCTGTCTTTGTGCAAGATTTCAAGCAGATCCAAGAGAACCTCACTTAACAGCTGTAAAAAGAATCTTTAAGTATCTTAAAGGAACAGCTGATCTAGGATTATGGTATCCTAGAGAATCAGATTTTAAATTAATAGGTTACTCAGATACAGATTTTGCAGGTTGCAAAATTGACAGGAAAAGCACAAGTGGTAGCTGCCAATTTCTTGGAGGCAGGTTGGTTTCTTGGTATAGCAAGAAACAAAAGTCAATTTCCACATCAACTGCAGAAGCAGAGTATATTGCTGCAGGAAGCTGCTGTGCACAGATTCTCTGGATGAAGAATCAGTTACTAGATTATGGGTTAACGTATTTCAAAATCCCTATTTACTGTGATAATCAAAGTGATATTGCTATGACAGGTAATCCAGTTCAACACTCCATGACAAAGCACATCAGCATCAGGTACCATTTCATCAGGGAACATGTGGATGAAGGTACAGTGGAATTGCATTTTGTTCCCACAGATCAACAAGTAGCAGATATCTTCACAAAACCACTGTGTGAAGCTACCTTTTCAAAATTGGTAAATGAACTTGGAATGATTTCAGGTTCTTTCTCTAAATCTGCTTAAACTTGTTCTATGTTATCAGACTTTATGATCAGTATTTACAGAATTAATCTCTTTGTATATTCTGTGCATTAATTGATAAATGTCTTTAAGTACTGACTGTTGTCTGATATATGTTTCTAAACTCTGATAAGTGATATGTCTGTTTCAGTAACTATTCAATCCTATGAGGATAACTGTGCTAGATACTAACCTACTAGTCTTCAATAAACAAATGATCCCATGAAAGAAGTAATTATTTCTGTGGAAATCTTATGACACAAGCAAATTCTGATAACTGAGCTTAGTTAAGTTTACTTTGTATATCTTATTACTAAGTCACAAATTAGAATAATGCTACTCATCTGTTTAAGTTCTGATTCTAGTAAAACTGCTGAATGTACTAAGTGCTGATAAACCTCACTTATCAAAAGAAGAAGAACAATAATCAAAGAATAATATCAGGTACTCCTTTGAGATCTAGAGTAAAAATGTGAAAGGGACGACCCAAGTGCATTGCTGGTATTAAGTAAATATGCATTAGAAAAGCAAAATATTTTCTTGGTGACTTTTCACACTCTATGATTACTGGAGAAATACTCTGATAATAGCATAAATTCTGATAAACAGTCGTGACTCACTTACACTGAGAAGCCTCTGTAAAATAGAATTTCAAAAGATGCATAAAATTAGCACAAAAACAGTAGAGGTGAACTCATGCATGAACTCATTTATCAGTAGGTTTCAGGATAATGACAACTCTTTAGCAAAATTTTAATTATGACTTATTTCTAAGATGTACTGAAGTAGATCAGACTTTACTCTTTGTCTGTTATTTAGCTTAATGCACACACACATCACTCCATATGAATGATGAAATTTCTGTGGTGGTCTATGTTATTTTAGATCAACAGTCATTGTGTCACTTTTGCACAAATTCTGAGGACAAGTTCTAGTTACACGTTCTGATGATTAAGTTCTGACGTTCATAACTAAGAACTTGTATGAGTATTTACTAAGATAGATATTCCTTGTTCGAGTTAAGACATTATGTTCTGATGACTGTTAAGTTCTGGTATAGGTCTAAGTTCTGATTTTTCAGTCTAACCCTTTACTTGACTTATCTGTGAGTAAATTTTGGTAACAGTCTTAGCTCAATTTCGAAATGTTGAAGTGGAAAATTAATAGTCTATGGTTAAAACATAATGGCACTCGTCCTTGAACAGATTCTGAGGATCAGATTCCCTCTTCAGAACCTATGATAGATGAAGCTGAGAAGGCAACTTCTCAGAAGGATTCTGCAATTGGGGGTTCTAGGCTTCTCAAGAGGCTTAGACGTATGACGGTTCCTGCAACTCCCAAGGAATCCAAATCAACAAGGAAGTACAAGAAACAGAGGGCACAGAGGCCAGTTTCAGATGATGAGGAGGAAGCAGCTAAGGAAGGGGATCAGGAATCTCTGATCTCACAAGACAAGGAATTTGCTCCAGTCACTTCTTCTCCATCAACTCCATCTCAGGAACCTGTATCTGACAAGGCTAATTCACCTTCTATATCTCTTGTTGATCCAGGCACAAGTGCTGAAATTGATATTCAGAACTTGGTTGTGCCTGAAATACTTTTCTTAGAAGCTCCAACAGCAAATAATCCTTCCACAACACCTGTTACTGATGCTGTTCAAACTCCTGAGTTATCACTAACACCTTCTCTGCATCAAGATGATGATCAGATTTTAGGTGAGCATCAGGATATGGCTGTTGATCAGAACTTAGTATCAGATCAGCAATTAGAGGATGTTGAAGCCTCCATTGCTACTCATACAGTTGTCTTATCAGAAGATACTGATTCTTTAAGTTCTGATGCTGCAAATGTTGGAGATACTGGTGAAGCTGCTACAACTGTAGATGCTGATGAAGCAGGTCCTTCAGGACATACTCCTCCTAAGTCTGAACTGCTAAAGGAGTTTGTTATCAGGGATGCACCAGTACCTTGGAGTGAAACTCCTGCAGGTCAGGAGTGGACTAAGGAATGGAACTCAGTTTCATGTGTTCCAAATGCTTTACATCTTGCTGAGCACTTGACTAAAGCTGATGAAATGTTACATTCTGATGATTTTAAAATCCAGCTTAGAGTCACTGCATTGAGTACTAAACATCTACAAGGTCTTCATTCCAACACTCATGCAGAGCTACACAAGATTCAGGAGAACTTTATTAAACAGGAACAAGTTTGGAAACTTGATAAGAAAAAGTTCTTCCAACCTACCATTGACAGGGTTGCTTATATTGAGAAAACTCAAGAGAAGCAACAAGCTCAGATTGATCAAATTCTGACAAATCAAGCTTCTCAGCAATCGCAACTTACTGAAATCCAGACCTCAGTGGAACTACTTATCTCTCTTTTATTACCTGCTGATGCCAAAAAGGGGGAGAAGGTAATTAAGTCCAAATGCAAAACCAACAAGTCACTGCAAGGAAAGGATGATGGAAAAGATGACCAAGGAAACTCTGGAATGGGTGGTGGTCATAGTCAAGGTAGAAGGTTTACATCAAGACAAGCTAGTCACAGAACAAGTTCTGATACTGGGAAAAGAATAAGTTCTGTTGCTGGTAAAAGGATAAGTTCTGATGAACTTCTAGATCTTGATGAGGAAATGTCAAGACAGTTATTTCTTCAAGAAAATCCAGGGATGGACTTGGAAAGTTTAAAGGAAGAAGAAGCCAGACTTAAATCAGAGAAAGTCACATCTAAATCTGAAGCTTCTGGTAAAAAGTTACTTCCAAAACCTAAAGGCATTGTGATCAAAGAAAGGATACATACTGAAGAAACTTTGGCTAGATCACAACCACAGATAGATCCAAGATCCAAGGGTAAAGAAAAGGTTGGTGAACCTATCAAGCCTTATGTACCTCCTGAGGAAGAAGAAATTACTGATGGAAAAGATAATCTTGCTCTGACTTCAAGAAAAGTTCTTAAAACAACCTCTGACATGGCTCAAGTTGTTCAGAGTCAAGAAATTGTAAGTTCTGATATTCAGAAGAAGCAAGTAACCTCTGACAGTGCTCGAGTTAACTTGATATCAGAAAATAAATCTAAAACACTCCTACCAGGATTCACTAAAGCAAAACAGACTCAATCTTTGAAGACTACTTCAAGTGGTTTTGAAGCAAGAGTAGTTACTGGAAAGGAAGCTAGAGATAAAACTGGATTGGGAAGTGCTGATGAAAGAAGAGTACACAACACTACCGATGATCCAACTTCCTTGAGTGAACCAGGTATTGGAGCAACTCCTGAGAGATTGAATCAACTAGAATCTGTACAGATGGTTTACCATACCTTCTTGAAAGAATACATCATGTTGTATTTCATGACAGATGGTAGGGTTTATCATATAAGACAAAATGCCATTCCATTGAAGTATTTTGAAGAATTGGAGCATGTATTATTCTTACTTCAAGTGGATGACAGAATAACAGAGACTGCTGCAAACTACTTAAAGGAACAGATTCAGAGACAGAAAAGACTTTATTCTGTTAAGTCTGATAGCAGATATGTTCCAAAGTACAGAAATCACAATGGTGATATTGTTGATATGAAGCCTAATACTGCACAGATCAGAACATATCTTGGTATTAAGGGGCTTGAATTCAATCTAGAGTCTAATAAAGCTTATGTCATAAGACTAGATCGGGAGTTGAGAAAAGCAAAGATTAATGATCTCAGAGCTGCAATATTTCAAACTGGTGAAGATACTGCAGAGCTTAAAGATGTCAAACGGAGAATGATTGATGAACTCAGATATGCTGAGAAATGTTTGTTGAAGAATTATCTCAGAACAACTCCTGACATCAGAGAGATCAGAAAATGATGAAGCCAAGTCGAAGATCTACAACTGCTTAAATTCTGATATTTATACAGATTGAAGTTGTTATCAGAAGTTGAATTGGTAAAAACTTTAAGGACTGTAAGTTGTAGTTATCTTGTCTATTTCTCATGCATTTGTACTTAATGTTTTTGACATCATCAAATATCTGTTAAACTTGTATATTTTGTTAATTTACAAGTTGGGGGAGATTGTTAGATATATTTGATAATGTCATGGCTAATATGTTTTATGTTTAGATTTCAGATCTTATTTGAACAGAACAAATCAGTACTTAACTGATCAGTACTTATACTGGAAGTCAGAACTTAAGGGATATCAGTACTTATGTTATCAGGAGATAGATATCAGAACTTAAGTGCTGAAGGACGATCAGATAAGGACAGTAGCTGATTAAAGTTAAGAAGATCAAGATAAACATAAGAAGAGATATGCATGAAGAAGGAATTCCGTGAAGAATGGAATACTTGGAATAGAAGATATCTGATTGATATATTTTAGGAAGCAGAATTATATTCCATATCAATTAGTGATTATCTTGTAACTGTGTAGTATATAAACACAGACATAGGGTTTACACTATAAGTGTTATCATTATCGAGAATATTATTTATTATAACCCTAGCAGCTCTCGTGATTTTTTGTTCATCACTGAGAGATAACAGTTCCAGATTGTAACAGAGTTTATTGTTTAAATAAAGTTTGTTTTCTGTTACATAAGTTCTTGAAGTTTGATTTGATTGTAATAAACACTGTATTCACCCCCTCTACAGTGAAAGTGTGACCTAACATACCCGCTTTTATCAATTAAACGAATCAACGCGCGGGTGAAATTAATCCCAAAAATTCCCAAAATAATTTTAAAATTCTCGGAATATTCCAAACTTGAATAAATATGAGTTTCGTAATTTTTGAAGAATTTTGGAATTAAATACGGATTTTACAAATAAATGAAATCAGAAAATCATACAGGGCTAAATAATTGATAAAATATTGATTTCTAAATTTTATAAAATCCCAAAAATAATTATTGTAATTATAAAGTCATAAAAATATTTTTAAAGATAATTTAAATATTTATGAAATTAGATTTTCAATAAAATCACTTTTAAAAACAAAAACAAAACGATACGACTCAGTAATTAATAATACAAATAATCCTCAATCACAACTGAGTCCCACACAGTTAATATTACATACAATACATAGCAGATAAAATATTCATCCAATCCCTTATATTACTAAACGAACTCAATTTACCGATATCAATAAAATGATCGGTTTTCAAATAAACCTTTGAAAATAATACATTTAAGGAAATATTTTCAGATATTAAAAAGGATCGATATAACACTCAACAATTAGCACATTACCATTTAATAACACAAACTCGTCAAATAGGAATAAAATATTCACCATTTTATTCCTTCTAAGTCAGAAAATCACATAAACATATTCAAATATTGATAATAATAATTCTGAAAATACGGGATATCACAATCTACCCCCCTTATAAGGATTCCGTCCTCGGAATCAGCAGAAGAAAGCACTAAGGGTTTTCTAACCAACTTTCCATTTCCAAATAACCTCAATTTTCCATAATCTCAAACAAATCTTGTATTCCTTGTATAATAAAACTTTTACAGGAGCTTTACTGGGCACCATTGTTCCATTCACGTCCGTTGATCAATTCATCAATAGAATCATTTTTTACTGATTGCGAGAAAGAAGAATAGAGAGAAAGAGAGAGAGAATAAAAGAAAGAGAGAGATATAGAAATAAAGAAACAGATTGACTTTGCTATACACCCCTGATATTTTAATCGCATTGCAATCCACTGTTGCTCTTGATAATCCCATCACATAACCCTGCTTTGACTTGACCAGGATAACTCAGCTTAACTTGATTGGCATACCTTCGAATTTTTGAGATGATAAAATCATGGAATTTCAAAAAGAAAAGAATTTGATATCATAACAAATGTCTCACCATTGTGGGTACCAAAGTCTGAATTTATGAGAAAGTGTTGTTGAAATGAAAGAATAACTGAGAGATCAATATGATCAAATGAACTTGGTATTGCGTGTCCAAATTAAGACACTACTAAAGGTTGTTAACCTTCATGTATTCACAATACACACAAGTGATGGCGTCCCATCCAACTCCTATCACACAGACAGGTATACCTTGTGTCCCCTATAGTTAGGGTTGTTCATCTCAGTCAGAATGAAAGAATATCAAAGGGATCGAAAATCAAATGAATAAAACTGAAAAGATTTCAAAGCTGATATTTCTGAAGGAATGAAATCCAGAGAACAAAATTCTGGCACCAAATGAGCAAGTGGTGTCACATTACCAAGAAACCATCCACCAAATAAGAAAAGTGGAAGTTAATTATCATAACTTGACAGAGCTATCAAAACCTGAAAAATAGGCTTCATGACAGCCTCTGGCATATTTAAAACACAGATATGATTGAAAATGAGTGTTAGGGAATATATCCCCTAACAAATACCTCTTTTTGAGAGATTTTCAAAAGGAATTATAAAGATAGAAGGTATTGCCAAAGTCTTAATGCTTATCTTCTGTTTGAATTCTTCTGTTGACTCGTCATCCGATTCTCGACACTTCTTCATATTCCAGGGATATCGATAATCTTCATCGTCGTCGAATCGTAGTAGCCTCAAAAGTTTCCACAATAGAAGTTTTGCAACTGCCAGGAGTTCCATCCAGCTCAGCACAACCATCTCAAACGAATCTGCCTTATCTTAACTTAATCGTTGGCACTATATCTGATAGTCCAACAAGAACTCGATATGAGCTCAAACGTCCTCACATAGCTATACACACTCCTACACACTCTCATTTCTAGTTTACTATAACCTCAGCTCTGATACCAACCTGTAACACCCCCAAATCCGGGGTCAGAGGATTTGGTCGTCACTATGAAACCTCAATCCAAATTAACCTGTTTAATCAATAAACAAATGACAGCGGAAGATATTTAGCATAAATGACCCCAAACAAATCCAAGATCTTTTAAGGTTACAGTTCCAGAAACAAGATATCCAAATTCCACAAATAAATTTTTCACTTTCTTTTGAAACTCTTTTCAATAAATTCCAACTCCAAAACTAAACCCACTAGTATAACTTCGAAATGAAGTATACTAGGCCCAATTAAAATATACAACTATATATAATATAATATAAACAACTTTATACAATAAAACTTACACTAGTCCGCAAACCCTGGACCAACCACCTTCCCAAAAGCTTCTTCTTTGTTTCCTTTAATTACGCAGCTAAACAGCTCAAGCTAGTCCTCACTGGAGGTTAAATTTGAAAACAGGCAAGTATGAGCGAAAGAAATGCTCAGCAAGATCATTATAGCATATATATGGTCGTTTTGATATAAAATTGACATCTGCATTAGAGCAGAACATTTTTAAAATCATAGTTGCTGAATCATAAAATTTGTTAAAGAATCGGATAATTATTTCTCACTGTATGCAAAACTCCTTTTTGATATTTTTGAGCGAAATGCTTCAGCAATACTTTGAATCTTGACGAGAATAAAACTCGTAAAACAGTGTTTACGGAAATATCGTAAACCACAATAACGTGAAACAATGATTATGGATTAAATCATAAACTTTATTCAAAACCGAACTCTTCAAATTAATACTTATTTTGCTGTCATATCAAATTAGATATCAATACGAACTTTGATGCTCACAACACCCATACTGAAGTCAACATCAATCATCTATACTAATACCACCTTTGATATTTAACAACAACGTAAGTATCAGCATAAATCAGAATCTGAATTAAAACCGCGTTTCACCATTATTCCAAAACAGAAACTGTTGATAAATCATTTATGATGTGATTATCAAAACAATAAAGAATTTTAGATAACTATTTAGATTGGAACCAATTATGCACTATGTTGTTCCTGATGATCAGTCACGAAACAACACCGGTATCCCGCAGCCATACCGTAAATATAGGTAATACCCGTATCCCGAAGACATACGGTACCTATAGGGCGCCAGAAAAGGCATAACAAGCTTTGTAAGATATTACACTTCCGTATAATAGCTCACGCTAGAACGATGCCTCGGCCTCTTACGCAACCAGTAACCATCCAATCTTAAAACATTTTATTGAAAAAGGGGTCATAATATCCATAGCAGACAGAATATCCATCCAATCCCTAATATTACTAAACGAACTCAATTTACCGATATCAATAAAATGATCGGTTTTCAAGTAAACTTTTGAAAATAATACATTTAAGGAAATATTTTCATATATTAACAAGGATCTATATAACACTCAACAATTAGCACATTACTATTTAATAACATAAACTCGTCAAATTGGAATAAAATATTCACCGTTTTATTCCTTCTAAGTCAGAAAATCACATAAACATATTCAAATATTAATAATAATAATTCTGAAAATACGGGATATCACAAGGAGTTTTCGGAAGAGTTTTGGGTTGTAAAAATTAAAAAACGGTCGAAGTAGGACAATTCCCGGCTTTTTAAAACATTTTTGTATTTATTCAGAAAATAATTAATAAATTCATAAATCACTATAAAATCATATAACACTAGAGATGCACAAAAGGCCCACCGGGCCGGGCCTTGACCGGGCCTTAAAAAGCCCGGGTTTTGACCGGGCCGGGCTTTTCGGGCTTTGACTTTGACCGGGCCGGGCCGGGCCGGGCTTTCCGGAAATTTCAAAGCCCGTTTGGGCCCTCGAGGCGGGCCTAACCAGGCTTTTTTTCGGGCCGGATCGGATCGGGCCAGGCTTTTTTCTAATTTAAATCGGATCTAGTATTATTAGAGATTCCGAAGAATACATGTGTTAGCAACTAGATCATCGTAAAAATGTATTAGTTTACATGGAATATTTTAGGAAAACATTACTTCGTTGAAAACATTTAAGTTCCACAAAAAATAAACATGTTTATATAATATATTTTATCATTGTTATGATAACAATGATAACAATGATATCATTGTTATGATAATAATGATATCCAAATATTCATGACAATGATATCCAAATATATATAGTGTACTTATTATATCTTCTTTCATTATTTATGTAACGAAGTATATAAATAATATTATTAATCACAAATATGTAAATATATATGTGTTTAAAGTATTATTTATATGTATAGTAAATGTAAATTTATAAATATATAAGAAAATATATTAGAATAATCAGATTATAACCGGGCTTTTAATCGGGCCGGGTCGGGCCGAAGCCCGGGCTTTTAACCGGGCCGGGCCGGGCCGGGCTTTGCCTAAAAATATAGGGCCCGCCGAGGCCCGAAGCCCGGGTCGGGACCGGGCCGGGCTTTGACCAGGCCGGGCATGACCGGGCTTTGACCGGATCGGGCCGGGCCAGATTTTCGGGCCCGGGCTTTTTGTGCATCTCTATATAACACTCCAAAATTTACTAGAAAAATACATTAACTATTTATATTTTATTATGGACATATCAAAATTAACATACTCACATTTTATCATATACAAACATCCAAATATTATTATCAATCATCAGATAATTCACCAAAAAATCACATTATAATCACATAATAATCATTTATTGATAAAGATAATTATACGTTATATCCCGGATGTTACAATAAGGATTGCTGGCGGGTAGTCACGAGTGCGGACCCGGAGGCCTGTTCGGATGGATCAAACACTGGAGCTGCCCAAGGGCAGGTGAAAATGGTCGGGTCAACCACGTTTGCATATAGGCTATAGACGTCCTTGATGCCCCTTTGCCATCCAATTTCCAAGCTCACGAGGTGCATTTGATCATCATGTTCATCCATCATCTAGAGAAACTCTTTGGATTCATGATACACATTCACGAGTTTTCTCCACTCCATCTTCCTCATTCATCTTCTTGGAGTGCTTCTTCTCGAAAAGAGCAGCCTTGTACTCCGCTTGATGTGTCTTAGACTCTCACTCCTTTGAAGAGATCTTCATCTTATCCATGGAGATTTGCAGTTCTACGTAGTTGCTCTCATCTTGATGCTTTGTGTAGAAGATGCAGCAAAATAGGCATTGGCCTGGAAAAGAAAACAAAGAGAGAGGTCATAAAAAGGATAACTCTAAGGAAGACAAAGGTAAGATGCTAGGGCGATCAAGACTCAAGAGGGCCGAGTCCCCAACATGGAAAGTAATGGCGACCAAGACAAGGTCTGATCTCGGCCAACCAAGAGTAGGATGGGCCGAGTTCTCCACATGGAGGCCTCTGGCTGACCAGAACCTTTACGAATGATGGTTCAGAGCCCCCTGGAGGACTTCCAGTGACCCTCGTCTAAAAATTTTGTGAATATTCTGAAGAAAATTCACTAGAAGAAGTGCACTTAAATGAAAAACTTTATAAGGTTAAGAGTACCTAATACAAGGCGTGAGCCCCTAACACCTCGACCTCGAGTAGCTTCTCACCCAATGAGACGTGAACAAGGTATGGGGGAGTGATACAATTCTTGGACCATTCTAGGGCAAGATCCGGACTCCTGAACACCAAGTCATTGAAAAATATGCCCCACGAAGGTTCGAAGGGGATCTTCACGATTTCGTCTGAATCCTTAGCCCTTTTCTTTCTGGAGCCGGAGGCCTCAAGGAACACCGGGACTTTAGGAATGCGGTTAGCCTGCTTGGCAGCTTCCCTAACCATCCTTCTAGTGACCATGTCTCTCTTATCATTCAATGTATCCAAGGCTTCAACAACTGGAATAAAACAAAGGAAAGATAGATATAAGAACAAACTTAACCAATTTTGAGATAAAATAAAAATGAATACCCTCTTTAGAGAGGCTGTTAATGCTGGCCTCAATGAGCTTTTTCTCTGTAACAAATTCCCAATAAGGGGTTTGTCCATCATCCTTAATAAGACGGTCACGATCATAGAGCTCAACATCTGTGAGGTAAAGAATATAGTGAGCACTGTCTACGGGATAGCTGAAATCACGTCTGAAATATATTAGCCAATCACCTTCCTCCCACTCCAAGACCACGAACTTTTAATTCCACTGATAAATCGAGTCGTGAAGAGAGTGAATGTTCACAATATGAGGAACATGAGGCCTATGTTAGAGTAGAACACAGCCGGGCCTGGAGGAAGGAGATGCCCTCAACATAAATATGCTTTAAAACATTGAAACACTTAAATGAATACCAAGGTCATTGCACCTTACAATGAAAACAATGATGAAAGTCCACCCGTAGGGGTAAATCTAACTTGGGTGAACCTTCAGCTCGTCAAGGAGTCTAGGAATGAAAGGGTGCAGTGGGAACCTCAACCCGGATTTTAACACTGCTTTGTACACATACAGTATGGTGGTACTTAGGTTGCAAGTCCTTTCATTGGACTTGGGCTTACAAACCTCGATACAGTCAGGCCATAGATAACTTGATCGAATCTCATCAACATCCTCTTCATCGAGCATGCTTCTATGCTTGAACGCATCGAAGTGCATGGTGCTCGGGTACTCATCGGCTCACTCATCTATATGCTTTTCAGGCTGTTGGAACTACGATTAAGAGAGTAGGGAGAAACAAAAGTTATACCCTTCAGTGAATGAATCGTGGCTTGCTTGTGCATAACTTCCTTAGCCGAGATGGAGGGCTTGCTGTAAGGACCTTGAGACATCCTAAAACACTTGGGAAGTTGAGAGCTTCTAAACTTGAGAAAATTTGGGAGGAGTTGAGAAATGAAGGTGTGGATGAAAATGAGCACTTCTCATCTTCTTTTATAGGAAAAGTGGTACCTGCTATTGCAGGTCACAACTTTGCCTAGTTCGCGCTAGCATGTATCATTTGAAAGAAGACCGAAAAATGACAGTAAAATGATCAAAAACTGAGAGGAAATGACATAATAAACGAACAAAGCGACGCAGAACGTCGCTTATTGTATCACTCCTCCTAGAAAAACTTGATGAAGGCTAAACACAAGTCATTAGCCTTGATTCGGAGATTAAATACAACTAATCATAATGATTAGTGGAAAGCTTAAAGTTAAAGCAATTTTAAGCTCTTAATCTAACATTAATGGCCATCTATAGCCACGACTCGATTACGGGAACGTTCTGAGAAACAAGTTTTGCGAAGAGTAAAATATTCACGAGAACAAGTATAGAACGTTCTCCGAAGTAGGAATAGAACGTTCACCAAAACAAGAGTAGAACGTTCACCAAAACAAGAGTAGAATGTTCACCAAAACAAGAGTAGAACGTTCACCAAAACAAGACTAGAAAGTTCACGGCAACGAATTTAAAAAAAAATGGAGGACGTTCACCTCCCGGCCGACCAGGACCACCATGGAGGTGGCTCCATGGCCGACCAAAAGCAGGAGGGGTCGAGTCCTCTATATGGAGGCCTCTGACCGACCAGAAGCTCCACGGAGGTTGGTCCAGAGCCTCCTAGAGGATTCTCAGTGACTCTCCTGGGAAATTTTTGAATTTTTTTTAAAAATTTGGCGCTCACTGAGAACAAGTTATGTGAAGACTAGAACCTCCACGAGAACAAGTTTTGTGAAGACTAGAACGACCATGAGAACAAGTTTTGTGAAGAATTGAACATCCACAGAAACAAGTTTCGTGAAGAATAGAACATTCACTAGAACAAGTGAAGAACATTCACTAGAACAAGAACAGAACGTTCACGGAAGAAGTGTAGAACATTCACTAGAAGGAGTATAAAACGTCCGAGGGCACAAATTTTGTGAAGAATAGAACGATCATGAGAATAGTACAGAGCGTTCACGAGAACAAGAACAGAAAAGTTTCGTGAGACTCCACGACCCGGCTGACCAGGACCACCATGGAGGTGGCTCATTGGTCGAACAAGAGTAGGAGGAGCCGAGTCCTCCACATGGGAAGCTTAAGACCGAGTATAACCTCCTGCAAAAAAAATATAGAACGTTCACCTCCCGGCCGACCAGGACACCGTGGAGGTGGCTCCATGGCTGACCAAGAGCGGGAGGGGCCGAGTCCTCCACGTAAAGGCCTCTGGCCGACCAAAATCTCCACGGAGGTTGGTCCAGAGCCTCTTGGAGAATTTTCGGTGACCCTTCTGGGAATTTTGTAAAAAAAATTGGAAAATTTTGAAAAAAGTTAGATTTTTTTTGAAATTTTCAGGATTTTAAACTTAGCCCTATTTAGGGCCGATTAGTAAATATTAATCTCGATTAGGGCCGATTAGTGTATATTAACCTGAATTAAGGATAATTAGTGGCTTGTATGATATAATTAACCCCGTTTAGGACCGTTTAACTTATTCACACCCATGATTAATGTGAATTAAAGATACTTAGTGGCTTGTGCATATTAATTAGCCTTGATTAAGACAAATTAGCCCCGATTAGGGCAGATTAGTCTCAATTAAGGCCAATTGGCATACTCTAACTTAAAATTAGGCTATTTTAAGCCTAATTAACAGCTTGTACACGGAAATTAGCCCCGATTAGGGTCCGTTAGAAACTTTCACCCTATAATTAACCTTGATGAAGGTCAATGGGTGATAAATGCTCGGTTTTTAATCTCGATTAGGACCGTTTAGTGTCAAAAACTATTCAATTAGTCTATGTAAAGACCCTAAGTGTGTATACTCACACGAAGAATATAAGTCATTGTAAACGTGTAGGTCGCTCCACACGTTACGAAAAAAATGATGATAACCATGAAGGGCCAATACCCATAAAGGGCCAATATCCGAGAAGGGCCGAAAGTACCCTGAGTTGCGAATAGACTATTATAACTTTCACGGAAACTTGAGTAGTTTCCACGGAAGTTGGGGAAAATGATATGGATAGAAAATACATCATAAAGACACATTAAATGTCACATTAATTACGCTTGAATTCTTGTCCAAAACCTAATACAAACCATGTTGGTCAAGACTTGTTACAGACTAAAGACGGCCCAGGTCATCAAGGCCCACGAGCAGAAGTCGTCAAGGCCCACGAGCAGAGGTCGTCAAGGTCCACGAACATGAGTTATTTATGGACTAGGCCTAATACGGCTGAAAGAACAGAAACATGACGTTCAATATAGACACTAACTCCTACAAGAAAGGATCTAAAATCCCTTACCTTACTGGAGTCCTAACTACCATTTAGGTTGGAGACTTGTCCACCAAGTCTCCAAACAAAAGTCTAACCCTAGACTCACCTCTATATAAAGGGTTCTTCCGCTCAACCTAAAACGACGTTTTTGGCTTGATTATCTACAACATAGAGATACGTAGGCATCTTCCGAGGACATCTAGTCTCTGACAAGTCTCCAAACAAAAGTCTAACCCTAGACTCACCTCTATATAAAGGGTTCTTCCCCTCAACCTAAAACTACGTTTTTGGCTTGATAATCTACAACATAGAGATACGTAGGCATCTTCCGAGGACATCTAGTCTCCACCGCGAGAACAACCATTAAAACTCGAATCTCACAAACTCTAGCATTAAATACTAACGAACCCTAGTTTTATTCCACAACAGGAACATTATTTTAGAAGGGCATTGCGAATCGCGCCTTAGTAAACTAATTCTTATTATATTTTTATAATTTTCTCAAATTTGGAATTAATAATTATCAAAAACTATAATTACTTTATTAACTTCTAAATATATCATCACTGTTCGTAACATTCTTCTAAAATGTGTACAACTTCTTCCATTTTCTTAATTTTCTATTAAAGTCAATATTACCATCTTAATATTTCCCTAAACTCCTACATATATTATCATCGTTCGTAATATTCTCCTAAAATTTCTACAAGTTCTTCAATTTTCTTAACTTTCTATTAAAGTCGATATTACCATCTTAATATTCCCTAAAAAATCTTAATTGCCTTTTAAAAATATTCTAATATAAATTTTTTTGACATATCATCTTAGTTTTTTCCAAAGAAATTTAAATAAAATTTTATTAAACGGAAAATCTTAGACTACGAAAAGTTTAAAATTTAATTAACTAAAGTCTTGATTAACAAGTCAAGCAACGTAAAAAGGGAAATAAATAATTTTATATACCTAAGTGCCAATCATTTGATTTCAAAAATAAAGAACAAATCGTTATCTAAATTTTTGATTACCACTTAAGTTTCTAATTTTATTTTGCATGATATTATAATTTTGCCTTTATTTGTTTTGTTAACAGCATCTCCACTGGTGCAAAATCCATAGCTAAATTATTTATGTGTAACCTATATGACATTTTGGTGAAAATATTTAGAGATTATGTAAAAATTCAAACACTCCTAGCATAATTGTCCTTAGCAAAAAATATAGATAATTACATTTAATTGGCTATATTTGTCGAACCAATCTTTAAGGTATAATTATGCATGATATCATTGGAGTGTTTACCCTTCCCCCTATGTAAAACGTTACATAATTCTTGATTTATCATATTTTAGCTAACAATTCTTTCAATTACCATTTGAGATACTCTAAGCTTTAAGTTATGTTGATTATTTGTCTGATTTTATTATTTTAGAGTGTGGCGTTTTATTTAGGGAAAAATTGAGAATGCTATGGGACAGTTAGTTTTACATGTTCGTTTTATTAATATTTAATTATAACGTACGTTATTTCGTGTTTAAATTTAAGTAATTTATGTTTGTTATTTCATATTGAATGTAGTCGAAAACTATATTATAAAACGGAGTTCAATACATACTCGAGATGTTGATAATGCTCCAGTAAACGGACCATGCAAACAATATTTGGGACAAACATTAGCAAAAGACAACTACGACGAGACCTATTATTTTATATATTAATGCATTTTTGCATGTACTTTAACATTTAAGTTATAAAAAATATTATTTTTATATTCAACGTAGCCCATATACAAAAAATTGCAATCATTTCTAATAATAAATATTTAATAATATGTTAAATATATGCGTATATTATCGCCATGAAGCGCGGCTTAATGTCCTAATTTCATGTATAAATAAATAACAATTTAAGAAATAAGATAAGTAATATTATAATATATTATTTTATAAAAAAATAATCATATAACTCATTTATCATAAATATACATGTATATTATATATTTTAAAAGTAATTAATGACCTTTATTAATAAGTGAAACCTGTGTGGTACCTTGGTTTCACTTATTTTTTGGTACCATCATTTTTTGGTTTCACTTTTAATGATTTATGTTATATATTTTTATCCTTTTTGATTCCTATATGACTTATAATTATATTTTAAAATAAATAATTCATAAATTGGTCCAACTAAATAAGTTCTGAAAAATATAAACCAGGACCAAGTAAATATGCCATGCGTTTAAATTGGAATTGTTTAATTTGTTGGTGGAATTCCATTTTAATAAAATGATATTAATATTATAAAAACTATATTTTGGTTTCACCACTAGAAAATAATAATATTGTTCAAATTGTAATATGATTATAATTCTATTTTCGTAAAACTCTAAATTATTTCTTGATAGGATACTTGATTTCATCTTAATACGATTACGCCGTATTTTGGTTTCACCCCTATATTTTTCTTTCATGTAGAGTTTTATGTTATTTTTTTAACAAAATATAGATTGAAATTATATTATAATTACGATATTTTTATTTTTGGTAGATTTTTTTATTTTTTATTAAAATAATAAAATGGAATCCTTTATACATTGTTATTATTAATTAATAAGGAAGCCATCTTTTAAAAGATACTTTTATTTCACCTCTTTTCGGTTTTATGAACTTTTAGTTTCAGCCCTTTTAAAATCTTACTATAGCTCTAAATATACTATATTTTTTTATTCCTACGTGACTTTTAGTTCTATATGTAATATTTTACCCGTTTTTTGATTCTTTTATACAATATATTTATATTGTTTTTATATAAACGGAATCGTATATACATTGTAATTTCCAGATTCATACCTACAGAATTATATTTTAGCACCAAATACAAATTTATACATACATAATGAATATTTTATTAGAAAAATTTATGCAATCACAAACTATATAAAAACACAAATTCAACTAATAATAAGAAATTTAATATGCAATTACTTAGTAATATTGATTTAATTTTTTGTTAAGTCAATTGTGTTGCTCATTACTCGACTAAAGTTTCAATTTAAAATATTGTTTATGTCTTTTGAACAACAGATAAATAATAACATTGAGTTTGTTTAACTAATAAGATTTGAGTTAATGAAAATTACATATAATTTAAAAAGAAAAATTGTAATAATCGTACAATTTTATGTATTATATATTTTAATAAAAATTAAAAATAAATTTTTATTATCATTATTTAATATTGATATTTTGACTTGACCCGTTTCGCACCGGTTATCTACCAGTAATAATTAATATGGAACATGATCAATGGATCATGCACGGGTTAAAGATATAGTTTTGATTAATTTACCTCTCATTATATTTTTGGTAAAATGCACATGTAATATTTATTTATTTTCTAACAGAAAAACACATGTAATATCATTACACATTTTTTGAGACCTAAGAGTACATATTACATAAACGCACAAGACACACATTACACACACTGCTCGGTGCTTTGGCTCTATCATATTGCCCGCACCGCTAAGCAATTGAGCCCATCTTCACTGCTTCGAGGTTATAAAATTTCATCGATTTTTGTGCAAATCTCTCCTTTTATACCCCTCTACAACACTCCAATTCTTGATTTTTGTTGTTGCAGAAGCAGATTAAAGTGTAGCTGATCACAAATGAACTCACTTTGTGTCTGAACAAACATGGACAGATCTGATTCTCATGATTTGAAGGAGATTTCTCCATGTTTTGCTTCAGGTTAGCTTAGTTTTTTCTTTTTGCTTATGTAAAGTTGTTTGTGTTTGTTTTAATTTATGTGTTTTTTTTTATGTTTATGATGTTTTACTTGTATCTTCTTTTTTATTGAATTGGTGTGGTTTGTTGTGGTTTGAAGTATTTAATACTTTTTTGATTGCATAATTTTACTCGAATAATGATGCGAAGTGATATTATTTGTGCTTGTTTGAGATGTATGATTGTGTAATTAGTGTGAATGCTATTGTTTTTAGGACAGTGATGGATTTTGTATTGCAGTAGCCAGTAGGTAATACTGTGGATTGGCTGGCATGTTTGTCATTTCTTAGGCACAGCTCGATATTTAGTTTTTTTTTTAAAACCTTTTGTTTTATTGCTTCTTGTAATAAAGGTTTGATTTTAGTTATTGTTGTTGCTTATTCACAAGGGATACCTGTTTACCGGAACTTGAATTAATTTGCTAATCTATGTGACGAGTAATGACAGTGTTATAATTTGAAGTCGGTGAGGGATACCTGTTTAGCTGAACTTGAAAATAATTATAATCTTGATGATGAAAATTGTTTCAACAAGTTTTGTTTGTTTAATTCGCATGTCTTGGACGTGTAAATAACTGATTCTTTGTATCTAGGAACAATCTACGTCTATATACTTATATAATTATTTGTACCTTCACACATGACTCCTGCCCATTTGATGGACTGAGTCTGTGATGTATTCCTTTAACCCGACAGCTTTTATAGACATGATCATAGTGTTTATATATTTTACTGCAAAACTGAGTTCAATTTCTCTAATGCAGATGCTGCACTTTTTGATGCATCACAATATGCATTCTTTGGACAAGGTGGAGTGGAAGGGGCTGTGTTGGGAGGACTGGAAGATGAGGCAAACGATGCTTCTGTACTTGGTGTTGGCAAAGATGAATATCATTTGTTTGATGCGGAAGAGGTAATTCATGGCTGAATTTACTTGCTACGTTTAGATGCAGTTTTCTTTTATGGGTAGAAATTATTAGTGTTACACTTTTAAGTTATAAGCGTAGCCGTCTTGTTATCGTTTAGTAGTTACATTTGGGGTGTCTTCGAAATAATAAATGTTAATGCTGGAGGACACGAAGAGAGCATTACGTAATAAATGGAACCACTTTCATACTCAGGATAGTAAATCAAATTAAAAACTTTAATTACTAACTCGGATTCATGACATGTTATTTGCAGACAAATTGTCCAGTTAGTGTTGAATAAAATTATTAATAAAAACTGTATGTTATGTTTGACCTTTATTGGAATTATAAGACAAATGAAATGGTTACCTCATCACTCGTTAACATGCAGTGGTTTGACGTTTATTATTATGACCTTCAATGTTAATTTTTAATTATTCCAAAATCCTCTGATGGTTACTGAAGAGTTGTGAACTTTGAGATAACATGCAACAGTTTAATTTGTATTATGGCCATTGTTTACCGGTAACAAAGTGTTTACAGTTCTCAAATCTCAAGTAGCACTGCTTCTTTTAATGGTAATCCGTGCTCATCGAATATTCTTCTCCAAGTGTTGCGGCATATTGGTATATATTGTTTAGAGGTAGATTTAAAAATAGACTGGTCATAGTAAAGCTTAAAAGACATTTGGATAAGAATTTATTTTTTTTAGTATAAATTTTTCACAGGGTCCATGGTATTGTCACCCTTTCTTACTGAGTTACCGTACATTTGACCTTTATTGGAGTTATATGAAAGTTGAAATGGTTACCTAATCACTCATTCTTCTCACATTCTCCTTTTTCTTTGCAAACAAATGTACATTAGTTTTCTAACTGAAATGTAGGTCTTCATTTGCTGTGATTCTCAATAACTTTTTTGAAGCTGCCCATTTACTCACCTTGTTACTTTTGCCCCCCCCCCCCAAAATTGGCCAGGAATCAGGTATAGGATCTCTCTCTGATGTGGATGACCTGGCAACTACATTCTCAAAGGTCAGCTGCCTGTAAATTCTGAAGTTTCACCTATCGAGTTTTAATGCTGTATTAGTAATTTCATTTAGAAAAAATTACATTTAAGCACAGGTTATTTTTTATTTAATCTTCTTGTGTTATTTGTTTGCCGCTGGCCTGCTGTTTCTCCTCATATTTAACTGGCTAGTTTCAGTAGCAACTATTTACTTGCTCACATTATGTAAATCTGTTGGCCATAGTTAACAGATGGATCTATTAACCTTATGCTCTTTCTAGTATCGATGTAATGTAATTGTGAGGTTAACCAACTCTTTCCGTTAAAGAGAGTTGTTCCTTTGGGAGATTAAGTTTGTATGACAATTTTGCCTGTCATTCTATTAGCCTCTAAAGTCTAACATGCATGAACGTTTCAGTTTCTTATAAAGATACCTTTTGCTCAAAATTAATGGTAATGTTCATTCAATTATCTGTCTCAGATCCAACAGATTACTGTTTGTTTTAAATTATTTTCTGGTGTCTACATCTTGCTATTTCTTTGTGCAACTTTCTTCTCTACAAATTTTATGTACTTCTTATTTTTATCATCATCCTTTATAATTACAATGACAAAAGTTCTTTTTTACAGATAAACAGAGTTGTCACTGGACCAAGACATCCTGGAGTAATTGGTGATCGCGGATCTAGTTCTTTTTCAAGGGAAAGTTAGTAAAAATTATACTCTTTTTTTGTTTAACATCTTTTATATTTTGCTTGTTAACTCAGAATATATACATCTTACATTCAGTTTTGGACATTATATTTTAGTTAGCCTTGTAACCAATCTGGTGACCCTTTAATTTTTTGTTACCGTGCGTCCATGCCTGCCCATTCCACGGGGGAGCAGTTTCTTCATTTTTAACAAGCACGGAAGTGACAACTTTGGAACACATGACCGGAAATAATATATTCATACCTTTTTAGTTGTTGGGTTTCTAGCTAGCTTACCAATCACAAGTAGGCATGAATTGAGAAATTACTAGATGTAAATTTTAAGGAATTGTTGCCTACTCTAGTGGATAAAAATTACTCTGTTATTCAATTGCAGCTTTTCCTTCCAATGCATTAAGGTTCTGTTTTGCTTTTAGAATCATATCTTTGTGCTCGTTTGATTATTTATTCGTCCGATGCGAGATTTCCCACGCTTCACTCACTTTTGTTGTAAAAGCCAATAGTTAATTTGTACATGTAAGTGTTTGTTTGTACATGTCAAAGATAAATGACGAACAAAGGTTCCATGTGATATGGTTATTGTCGTTTTTGCATAGCATTTGTTACAAGGTAGTTTAAAATATCTAAAATCAGATATAGCACAGTAAAGTTTTGAGATGTATAAGAATTGATTCTGACCAGGCCAATTTCTGACTTAAAAGTGTGGAACTTGTTTGCAGGTTCTTCTGCTGCAGAATGGTCAAAGGAGTTGGATTTTCCTGACTGGTTAGATCAGCAGATATCTGACACAGAGAGCTGCCAGGAAAGCAAAAGATGGTCTTCCCAACCACATCTCTCTCCTGTCCATGTTCCAGAGTCAAAATCTATATACAGGACATCTTCGTACCCGCTACAGCAACATCAACAACAATTTCCTAATGAAATTAACTTAGAATCAAAGTCAGCTTTCACTTCATACCCTCCTCCAGGTAGCATATCTCAATTTTCTTCACCTCACCAACATTCGCGACGCCTGAATCTGTCATCTCTGGGAAGTGGGTCACAGTTACCTTTCTCTGCACCAGACCTCTCTCCTTTGTCCAACTCTGATATTCATATGGCTAGCATTCCACATGGGTACCGTTATAGTCGAAATATTCCTCATGTTGTCTCACCTGGTATTTCTCTCGGTAGTGGGTCACATAATCGTTGGCACAACCATGCAGGGTTACTTCTCGGGGATCAGTCCAGTGTCTTAAATAACATTCTGCAACAGCAATTTCTGCAGCCAGATAATCTGGTTTCCCCGCATTTAATGTCACAACAGCAGCAACTGCAACATCATAGGCTTCATCTTCCTATTCAACCATCTTTATCACATTATTCATCTCTGCAATCCCATTTATATAATGTCCTTCCTTCTCCACCCTCACATCTAAGAAAACATAAATCAGCTGATATGCGGGATCATCGACCTAGGGTTTCACAAAGAGGTAAACAGGCATGGTTATCTCAACAAAGTTCTGATGCTAGTCTGCAAAGTGATGATAATCGGCCACAATTTAGATCCAAATATATGACTGCTGATGAAATAGAAAGTATTCTTAAAATACAGCATGCTGCAACACAGAACGGCGACCCTTATATAGATGATTATTACCACCAAGCTCGCCTTGCAAAAGAATCTACTGAATCAAGGACAAAACTTCGCTTCTGCCCAGCTCATCTTAAGGAGCCCTCTTCTCGATCACGTAACAATTCAGACTCCCAGCCTCATCTCAAGGTTGATTCTCATGGAAGGGTTTCATTCTCCTCTATTCGTAGGCCTCATTCTCTCCTTGAAGTCGACCCTCCTTCCTCTGCTTCTGGGGAGGTAAGTGCTGAACAGAAAATGTCTGAGAGGCCCTTAGAACAGGAACCCATGCTGGCTGCAAGAATAACAATTGAGGATGGCCTTCGCGTCCTCTTTGATGTTGAGGACATCGATCGGTTTCTACAATTTAGTCAGCCCCAAGATGGTGGGACTCAGCTGAGGCGGAGGCGACAGATCCTCTTAGAAGGCTTAGCAGCATCAGTTCAGCTTGTTGACCCACTTGGAAGGAGCGGAACATCAGTTGGGCTAAATCCCAAAAATGACGTTGTGTTCCTGTGGCTCGTTTCTCTTCCCAAAGGCCGAAAGTTTATTTCAAGATACCTCCAGCTTCTTTTTCCTGGTGGTGAGCTGGCCCGAATAGTTTGCATGACCATCTTCCGTCACTTGAGGTTCTTATATGGTGGCCTTCCTTCTGATCCAGAAGCAGCCGAAACTATCACCAATCTTGCAAAGATGGTTACTGAATGTGTTGATGGCATGGACCTTAATTCTCTGAGTGCATGCATTGCTGCAGTGGTTTGTTCTTCTGAGCAGCCACCCCTTCGTCCACTTGGCAGTTCTGCTGGAGATGGAGCATCGATTATGTTAATACGTGTCTTGGAGAGGGCGACTCAGCTGTTTACCCATCCGCAGGCCTCTAGCAGCCGTGTTCCGCCAAATCCTTCCCTGTGGCAGGCTTCATTCGATGCCTTTTTTGGTCTTCTTACTAAGTATTGTCTGGGTAAATATGACAGAATAATGCAGTCAATCTATGCACAAAACCCCCAACCTAGCCCGGATATCATTACTCAAGAGGCAGCAAGAGCTATAAACAGAGAAATGCCTGTAGAAGTTCTACGTGCTAGTCTGCCCCACACAAATGATCGTCAGAGGAAGTTACTACTTGATTTTTCCAAGCGGTCTATGCCTGTAAGTGGAATTAGTGCTCATAGTGGGAGCAGCGGTCACGTAGCTCCAGAATTTGTCAGGGGTTAGCTATTCTGGCGAATTGAAGGTTGCAATCTTAAAGAAGGGTTGCCTGGTGTGTTCGTAGCTATCACCAATGGTCGCTATAACAGTTTCTCTTAGATATTAAATATATTGCATGTCTATACATTAGGAACTATTATGCCATCTTTATATCTTTCTCAATCAACTTTTAGTTACATTACCTGATGAACATACTTGTACTGCTGCATAACTTAGTATTTTATGTTAAAAAGGATTAGTGAATGTCAAATGTTTTCATGCAGGAGCACATGCTACTCTCTGTTTTAGCTCTGAATGAAGCTATAGTATATATAGGGTCAAATATCCTGGACATTGTTGGTTAATAAGCTGACATATGTTCAGTGTGAGTTGATTGTCTGAATATAGAACATATCTTGGAGCAGTGATCATGGTTCTACTAGATAACTCATGATTCCTGAGTTTTGAGGTAAAAGTGTACCCTGTGCAAGTAATCATTATTTAGTGGTAACTTGCTTTTGGGTTTATGGTAGTCACCCTTAACTTGAGTACTAGGTTGGAGACAATCAATTAGAAATAGATGTAAACAAAAAATGAAATACCTCCCAGTGACTTTTAAATATTTTCGCGGCGTTATTTTTTTTTGTTTGATTGAAAATATTGTTGTAGGGATTGGACATCCTTTGGATTGCATGTAGGAATTTTAATTCCTGAACTATATAGAGACCAGTTGTGAACTCGTGTTCAATTTGTCAATTGCATCTGTTTCCTGTGATCAATCTCAAATTTATAAATCTAACATCTTTCAATTCAGAAACACCAATTTATTAGAAGTAATAATATTTATCTGTAAGTAGGAAAATAAAATATCTTAATTTATTTTTTTTGAAGATCCTGGAGTTGAGTGATAAATCAAGTGCTTGTTAATTAGGTTGTACTAAATGAAAACCCTGGCAAGTACAAATACACGTTACCGGAGGAGTGCGAGTATGCAACTTCCTATGTTATTTTACTACAGATTTCGTGAAATTCCTGGATAGTTTCAGGTCAGCCAACCATGATCTTAAGTAGTAAGCTTCTTTGAACTTTGCGGTTTGAAAATGAAAGACTCAAACTTGGTTAATCTTTTTGAGACGGATTCATTCTAAAATGCAATTTCAAACTTTTGTCCAAAAAGTTGGGTATTTTTTTCATGTTTTTTTGAGTTGGTGCAAAATCATCTTCAAACCCATATTAACTCTGTAAAGGCCTGCAAATTTTTTACTAAGAAGTGATCCCAAGTAAGAAAGTAAAGGAATTGTCAGAGTGTGAGTGCAGCAGCACCAATCAGTCACTCCAAAATCTTATCTACCAATCAAAAAACAACCTGGGAATCCCCTGATCCAAAACCATCCTTCTAAATGCCACAAAAACTCTCCCTCATCCACCTTGTCTGATTCACATTCCATAATAATAATAGTAGGATAAAATAAACCCGCAAATATTACACTAAATACAAAAAAATGGCTTCAACTTCATGTTTCTTGAACCACCCGGCACTCCTCAGATCATCATCAACTTCACAACGCCCCGTTCATTCCATCAAGGTCAGCCAAGTTATTTGCCGTGCCCAGAAGCAGGTATCTGTTCAGGAAGATGATGCTGCCAGCGCCACCGTGTCTCGTAGATTGGCTCTCACGCTTCTCATTGGTGCTGCTGCTGTTGGCTCCAAGGTTTCTCCTGCTGATGCAGCTTATGGTGAATCTGGTAATATTATTCATCTTTTCTGCACTCATACAAACACAAATATAACTGTTTTGACTAAGCTTGCCATCTGTTATCACTTACTAGCTTCGGCAATTGGTCCTTGCTACCTTTATATCACAACAGGCTCAAATGTACTTAGTGTCAACCATTCTTTAGAGCTTGTTATACATTATTTGATGCATTAGATATTAAACTACTGTATAAAGGGACGGAGGATCAGGATTCGAGCACATGACTCTGGCCAGGAGGCCACCAGATTATCAATGAATCCTTCAGCACCGACATTCAAATCTTTTAGTATTCATGCTTTACAATCACTACAATGCAACAGATATTGATAGTCTAGAAAGAGTGGATCCAATATTCTAGAGTTGTACTAACTTTAAAACATTAAATTGATGGATGATTCATGGATGGCAGCAAATGTTTTCGGGAAGCCAAAGACAACAGAATTCATGCCTTACACTGGAAAAGATTTCACACTGTTGATTCCTGCAAAATGGAACCCAAGCAAAGAGGTGGAGTTCCCAGGTCAGGTTCTTAGATTTGAAGACAACTTTGACACCACCAGCAACCTTTCAGTCATGGTCCTCCCAACCGACAAGAAGTCCATCACCGACTATGGTTCCCCTGAAAAATTCTTATCTACAGTAATAATTCTTCATCCTTTATTCATTTCAATTCTTACATATGTTCTGGTGAACAATTTTATTGAAAGATTGTGAAAGCTAATGTTACAATGTGCTATTGTCTGCTTTTTAGGTGGACTATTTGCTAGGAAAACAAGCATACTTCGGCAAAACTGCTTCAGAGGTATTCATCAAACCTTGACTTCTAACTAGCAACTAATTCACAAATATTATATTTAAATACAGTAACATTTACAACATATGTGCATACTAAATATTCACTTGGAGAAGGTTAAGAACAGAAGTTCTCTTACTTGCCCCCCCCCCCCAGGTAAAGAGGTTCTTTTGCAGTTCATAATATGGAAGAAAAGCTACTTCATTGATTACTTAATTTAATAAGGTCAGTGACATTGTATAATGAAGAAAGGAATGCTGAAATGTAAGTTGCTATGAGTCAACTTGATAAATTGAAATACATTTTATGCATCACACGCCTCTTGGTCTAGAGATAGGAATCTCCCTCAATCCCTTTACGGGAGGTTGAAAGCTCAAGGATTCAAATTTTCTGAATGATAAGATGGGTGTCCGAGCATGTTTCATTATATCTAACTGATGCACCTCTTGACTCCCTCATGCATTCATACTGTTTTAAAGTACTCTAGCAAGTTGGTCTTGGAATTATAAGAAAAGGAATTGCTTGTTGCTAAAGTATGATTCACATGTCCGGTAGGCTGTAATGTATTTCAAGCAATTAAATAGGATTGACCACTACAATAATTTTGACAAGTACAAAAGAGATACCTAAAAATTCAGTTATTAAGGCACCTTGTTTTCGACCAATGTGAATTACTAACATTTGGATTTCTTTCAGGGTGGCTTTGAGCAAGATGCTGTGGCCACTGCCAATATATTGGAGACCGCAACTCCAGTGGTAGGGGGGAAGCAGTACTACAGCTTGTCTGTATTGACAAGGACTGCAGATGGAGATGAAGGGGGCAAACACCAACTTATCACAGCCACAGTTTCAGATGGTAAGCTTTACATATGCAAGGCTCAAGCCGGAGACAAGAGATGGTTTAAAGGAGCAAAGAAATTTGTGGAGAATGCAACAAGTTCTTTCAACGTTGCTTAAGTTAAAACAATCCATGGGTTTGTGTATTAATCAGCTTAACTGAAAGTTGAGTTGTTTTTGGTCAATATGTTTAAACATATTACCCCAAGTTTTAGAGGTAAATAAGCAATCCATTTGAGGAAGCTGATGTGATCATGCACTACTATTTATATGTATAAGATCTAGGTGCTATATTGTTAAGCTATCAACATTTTTCTGCATGCATTTTACATATTGATCGATCTAAATGATATCAAGAAAAAATAACGATAAAATTAGCAACTTTAAATTTCTCCTCCTCTTTTAAAGAATAGAAACCTACGAGATTTGAAATTCTTAAGCGTTCTTTCAAACTCAATAAAATTTACCAAATGACAAAAGTCCTAATCTTAAATACACAGGAAGGACAAAGAACTGATTACATGAGCAACTTGTAATGCAACTTGTGAATGTGAAGGTAAAAGGCCTAATGGCAGTTATTGTTACAAGGACAATCAACCGATATTAACAGGTGAAAACAACTTTAGTGAAGCCAGTTTATAGTGACTGTTATCTATTGTAATTGTAACAGAAGTACTCATGTGCCATTGGTTCCTCAGATACAAGGCACCCAATATTGTAAGATACAATTTATTCATTAGGTCCATCTACTAGCTCGCATGTTCTTCTACGCCAAACTGTAATATAAATTCACATTGTTTAATTCATCACTTAAACAGTTGTCTCATTACCTAGTTTATATGTACCAGAAACATTTGGTTGAAGGGGCCTGATCCTGCCAAGGGTTTGCTATAGCAAATTTACAGTGTATTGATCAGACAACTGGTAACTGGTAAGATAGTGTGTTTTTCTCGTGACGGGTGTAAATTAGGGTGTAATTTTGTCACAAAAAAAAGTAGGAAAAAATGATGTGACAAATGAGTTGAGATATTTTAATTGTTGTTATTTATGTCGGTAGGTCATTTTAATAAAAAATTATTACTTGTCATTTTGTGTAAATAAGTTTATCACATTTTGTGAATATAGCATTTTTCATACATATTAAAATCTTCATTCACGATTATTTAATCAAATATAACTATTATTTCAAAATTAAAGTTAAATGTCCACAAAAACCAAATCATGGTCCCGAAACAAATTAATTTATTCCCTTCTCAGACTTCTCATGGACATTTTAGAAAATTTTGAAAAATAAAATAATATTACAAAATAGAATAACGGGCAATCATTGTTAAATCGGAATTATTCGGCTGAGTTATCGATTTGCGATTTATCGGACGATTTTTAAAAAATCGGATAATTTATCGACGATTTATCAAAAATTGATTAAATTAGATAAATATTTTTAACTGATTTTTAACGATTTATAGTTGATTTTTGAAAAATCGGCCGGGGTAAGAGAGACAGTCACATAAGTATGTTTTCGAAAGCCCTCGTGTGTTTTCCCTCTTAAATCAAAATTTAAATACTACTGTACTACTCATCCCCAAACACAAAAAATCCCCAAAATCTCAGCTAGGGTTTGTGCAATGCCTAAAATCAAATTACTATCCATGTTGTTCTCTTTCTCTAAATTCTTAGCATCTCTCTACCGATCTACTATGTCTTGTTTGTTTCGTTGGTTGATCATCAGACTTGTCCCTACTCGTCGCTCTTCTCCTCTCATTTCTCAACCAAACACAGTACTAATCACCTACTTCCCTCTCTTTCAATTCTTGATTAACATTTTACATTTTTATTTCAATTTATTGTTGTGATTCTATCAGGAACCAGTGGTGTTGAGAACTCGAAAGCGCCTGAATTATTTACAAGGTATGCAGTCAATTATTTTTTTAATTTTGTTGTTTTTTAGTTCTTGATCAAGTGCCTTTTATGTTAGTGCTTTTGTGAATAATGAATTGATGATAATTAAGGGCTTAGGGAGTAGGGACGGAGCTAATTTCCCGATAGTCGGGGGAAATGTAGACAATTAAAGAATAATTGTATTCGCAACAAGATCAACATAAGAATGCATCTTATTGATGTTGTGTTGTGTATCTTCTCTTTGTAGAAGGAAGCGATGGATCACGGGCGGGTAATGAGGAGCGGTGCAATCTTTTGGAGAGTCCAGTTCAGGATCTTGATTTCGAAGGACTTAGAAATGAGGTTTGCATATGTACACAAACTATGATGTTCATATTGTCTAAAACTTGAGTTTCAATCGGTATGCAGAGATCATAAATAGTGTTCCATTCAATGACCTACTGTATTGTTAAAACGAGTTTTTATAAGCTGTAATGATTAGTTTATCAACCAATGTTTTCTTACCTGAAATTGGTTTTATTTTGTGTGTTTTATTTAGTGAATGCCATCTGGATTAATACAATGAAATGATACAAATTATTGTATCTTGAAATGATTTAGATTTTTAAAAAAAGTGAATGTACGATTGTCACATATGCTTTTCTTTTCTTATTAAGGTCTAAGCATCTGAGCCTTTTGCATTAAGGTTAGTAACTTGCAGATTTCTGTCCTGTCCATTACTTGCAAAGTTTCTTTTTTCTGTGGAGTTATGATTGCAAAACTTTTTTTTTTAAACTGTAAGTTGTAACTCCAAAGGATTATCAGCATAAATCTGAATTTTCCTTGTCATGCAGATGTAGAAGTCGTAATGGCATTTTAAGTACAGTCGTGTTCTACTTTAAATTCTCTCTGCAGTTAATCATCTGTTTGGACTATGTTCTATATGCAGGCAAAGCTCCTCAAAGCTTGTGGTACTATACCAGAGACTCCTGCCGAAATTCATAAAGCATCAAAAATGTTGAATAATATATCTCCTATTGGAGTTTTAGATTCCTCAAAGTTTAATTCAGGGCTTCCCGAAACTCCAATTCAGAAGCCCAATTTGGAGATGGAGCCTTATTATGCTGGTAATAGTAGTAAACAGTGTGAAGATTGTGTAAGTTGCGCTGGTTCTTCAGCTCATGAACCTAACAGGTGATACTTGCACTTCTTTGGAGCAACATGTTTATCTTCATATCTTGTAGCATTTTGTTGATAGAACTTGCTGCAGAGTGTTCAGGTTTTTGGCATGCATATTGTAACACCATGGATATTACATTAATCAGTATTCTGTGACTTTTAGTTTGACATTTTTATGAATTTATGAGCTCATTATGTTTCTGCAGTTGTATAGAAATTGGACAAATAATATCTACCAGTGCCAAGGATAGTGATGTTGGTGAATTTAGCACGGGTGTACATGTTTATGCTGATGCGACTGCCAGTATGCCAAGCAGGAACAAGTCTGTTCGTTTTAACTGCCCTTTCGTTACACCTTTATCTTCGTTGGAAAGCTCCTCATTGGGAGCTAATTGTCACAGCTTAGAGAAAATTGAATCACCTCAGGACAAATGGACATCACCTTATCCAACCCCACTAAAACTAACTGATGAAATGCAAACACCCGGAACTGTTTTCCCTTCAAATGGAGGAAATATCATGGTTGGAAAAAATCCTAGGATCAGGACTCAATATGTCCAGTCTGTTATGAACCATGTTGAAGATTTTCCCCATCTGCAGGTGTGTAGGGAAGATGAGTCGAATCCTCAACAGTCTGCTCACCAGATTAATTGTTTTCAGCAGGCTAACATTGTGAGCCCTAATTCAGAAGTGAGGAAGGCTGATATTGCAACCCCTGATTCAGAAGTAAGGATGTTAATCTGCTCAGCCGAGGAAAAGATAAAGGTGGAAGCAAGTTTGTTGTCCTGTATCAAACCATTGCCATCCAATCATTTTGCCAATAATCAGTGGGTTGTAAACTTTTCTGGTGAAGATAATTATTTTGACCAAAATCCTGGGGATATGCCTATTCTTGGAACAGTTGCCACTCACTGGGATGAGGATGAATCTTCTCCTTTACCACCAAAGTCGTGGGATGGGAACGGGATCCCAAATTCAACAACAAAATACAAAGAGGTATAGTCTTCTTTTTTGATGTTATTGGTTTTATCTGTGATAGGCTGATGGCTGCAGAAGAAAGATGTTGATGTTATAATTTGTCCTCTTTGCAGGATCAGAAAGTTACTTGGCATGCCACGCCTTTTGAGGAAAGATTGGAGAAGGCCTTGTCTGAGAAACATATAATTTTTCAGAGGTATGTCAATTTTTTTTTTGCTTGCTGTATTTCCCGGCACAATAATATCATGTTAGTGGGTTTGTATAAACAGCTATGCTGGTTCCTCATGGAAAGCTTATGCTAGTTTTCATATCATCACAAAAACGTAATGCAGATTTTATCTTGATAAGGATAGAAGACACTATAATTTCTAATGATATATCTTTTTTTCTAATATTCATAAAATCTTAGAACACTTACTCATCTTTAATGTGCACATTACTTTATTATCCCAGTGGTACAATTTTGTGTAACTTTCTATAACAAAATAGACTTCATACAGTTGGCCTAATAACCTAATTTGATGCACGCAAGCTGGAAAGAGGATACAACTTGCTAATTTATGGAGTGATTGTGCTGGATATACTCAAGAACAATAATATATTATTATTGTACTTACTATGAACAAGATACCATTGTATTTCATTAACATATTTTTAATAAATTATTGTTCTTGCAGGAGATGTCTAAATGGCACACTACCCCTAGATCTGAATTAAAACAGCAAACACGATCCTGATGTATTGCCAATCTGTTGTAAGGCTGTCATGGGAAATGGTTCATGCGGAATTTACTGTGGTTAAATTGGATAGCTGAAATTTGACCATATTTTTCCTAAAGGATTTTCTTGTGGTAGGAATTTTTCTTGGGAATGTCAGGAATCCTTTACTGTAAGTAAGCAAATAATTACATTACAGATGACTTGTATCCTGGAGAAAGCATAGTGATTACTACTTCCATCAGACATTCAAGATGGGAAATTGACTGAAGTTTACATGTATCAGGCGGAGAATACAAGTGAGTTTGGACAGGTGAATGATCTCATTATTTTTGTTTGAATAAAGTTTTCATCAATATGCAACCATGAAATGTTAATGGAAATCAGTTGTATATCCCTATGTTGATTACTATATGTGGGAAGGTTATTGTTGGGAATCCCTCGATCCACAATTTGCGCCAAAAACCTCTTTACTTAACATCTCTGCTTTCCCAGTTGTCCCTCCTCAAGCAGAATATACAAGTTTCAAGGAGTTTTAATGAGCTCAAAATTTTAGTTTGTTGGACTAATTTGCTTCAAAGAAAATGAACCACATAGATCCTTCCCGGCTATTAAACATTTAATTGAACCCGTCTAGAGAAATTTTATGAGCCCAGTTTAACTATGACCATTATTAGCACTAATAGCATGTATAAGTAGATCTAAGCTCCTTAGAGCAACTCCAAAACTATGTTAAATGAGGCTCCTTAGTCAAATTTTGAGGAAATGAAGTTCAAACTTAACTCCAACAAACTCCTTGCAACTCTATTATTTTAGGATCCTCAAAAGTTTCCTCATTGTTGAAGAGCCAATAACCCCTTCTCAATCATTATTATATAATTTCACTCATTCTCATGCATTCAATTTGAAAGATTTTAGTTACTTTTATATGTAGTTAATTTAAAAAAAATGAATAGGGAGTAAGTTTATAGAGGATTGTTGGAGATAAAGCTAAATTTTAGCTCCTAAATGTTTAAGAGACAATTTAATAATATTATTTCTAGAAAAAATGTAAGGAGTTTCTTGGAGTTGCTCTTTTATACTGTGAAGTGTGAACTATTCATGTTGCCTCTTTAAATTCCACGAAAGATAGATTGACCCTCATTTCTTCTCATTTTACAAAATTTTAGTCTATAAACGGAGTTATTGTAATGCAGCCTTTTATATAGAAATAAAACTATGTATGATACATGACCATATAAAACCAACTGAACCCCTCGACTCTTCTGTTTATCATTATGCCTCCGTCTGTAATTGATGATAAACTCTTTTGAAAAGCACATTTAAGTTGATATAAGATTTCACTTAAACATGTTTACTGACATGTACTTGTTATTTTAGGAACTCGGCCACAGGGGATCCCGCTAGGGGCGAAATCTCTGGAGGCCACAACAAAGATCATACATTGAACCTATTTGATTCTTTTAATCCCTCATTTCTTTCATATGTAAAATTATTATGTACGATGAATAATAAGCAAAGAAACGTAGAAAGCTTTGCAGAAGAGATAGTCAAAAATGGTAAAATATACAGAGTAGTCCTTGCATGAAACATGTGGAATATACATATCACATGTGCTCGCTCTCATTGTATAGGTTTGGCCCATTTTCATATTTCCATCCAATGTCTACTATGGTGTCCCTCCCTCCCTCTTTAACAATTTTATTCATTTTGCCTACCCTCTTTTGCTTACTTGTCCCTAACAGAACACCCATTTGTCTGTCTCCTCATCCATACTCTTAACAACACCGCTACATTTTCCTCATATATTATTTTCAACTATGACGTCAAACTCTGAATGTCAAGTGTGTCATGTGGCTTTTGTACGGTTTTACGCCCCCTTCAGTGACCTACTAATCTCTTTTTTCTAACTCTTGACATCTTTTCGAGATATAAAAAACTCGACCTCTAAACTAACATTTTGTTTATTGACCTAATATAAAAAAATAATATTATATTTTCAATTATATGACAAAAGAGTACCAGCCGTCGAGATGCTCTAATTGTTGTTAAGAAAACGGAGCAGGGGTCAGTTTTTTCTCAACCCCGTCTTGTCTTCCAAGAAAAACAACTAATTACGTATACATCGATGAGTCTTATCACAATTCTATTACTGTCGCATTTTCCATTTGAACGGGAGGGGGGTTTTAGGGATGAGTTCAGGATAAGGAGTGCAAACTGGAAACCAGGATCTCAAATAAAAAATCACAAGTTTATTTAATTATTTTCTAAAGTAAATTGTTAATCTCATCGATTTTGGAAAAATCTAGTTAAAATTGACCAAAAACGATTTTGACTTTGTTTGACGGTCAAAGTGACGTGTCCTGACACGTGTCCGGTAGGGCTGTACAGACGAACCGCTCAACCGCATCCAACCACTCAACCGCTCGCAACTGACCGCATTTTGCGGATAATCGCGAAACACGGGTTGGTTGTGGATTTAAATTTTAAAAACCGCTCATTCGCGGTTTGGATGCGTTTTTAAATTCTTAAAAATCGCAAAACCGCAACCGTAACCGCAAGTCGCAACATATATTTATAATAAACTATATTTCCAAAAATGTAGTTGATATCATATAAATAAATAAGTATACACATTTTTTTAACTAATCTTAGGTTAATGTTAAGATTTCGTTTATAAAATTCACAATCATTATAAGATATATAACCAAACAAATGGAAAATGTAATCAACATATAATTTTTTTATTCTTCTTTTTTTCTTTTTTCTCGCCTCCATATTTTTGTATGTTTTTGATATATTTGCTCCACATGGAGCATTAGTTTGTATTTTATTTTTGAATATAAATTTATTACGTAACTTAAACTTGAATTTATTAATATTCTGAATTTATTTTTTTGCAAATTATTAATTATTTTAAAATAAGTGGTTGAACCGTAAACCGATCCGCAATAACCGTAAATTCACAACCGCAATTGACGCGGTTAACCGCAACTGCATTTGCGGTTGCGGATGACAATATTCTAAAACCGCTCTTCGCGGTTTGGTTCGACTTTTACCCCAAAACCGATCGGATCCGAACCGCGTACACCCCTAGTGTCCGGTCCCAACTGACTTGTCGGCCCACCAAACGTGACATATCATATCAGCTGACACATGTAAGGTCCCCCGTCGCGTGTCCGCGCTAAATGGTTCAATTTTTTGAAGATAATTGACCGTTTTTAACTGAATGTCTCACAACCGAATAACATAACCGACCACACGTTAGTCGGTTCAAAACAAATGGTTGATTTAGATTGGTCGCTTTATCAAATGCATAAAAACTAAAAACGATGCAGAAGTAGAAAACTCGACAAAAAACCCGACCGTGTTTTTAATCCGACCGTTGTAACCCGACCACTCCATCAGTCGATTTTCTGTAAATGCATAAACATCAAAAAAGATGCGGTAGCTATAAACCCGACTAGAAAACCCCGACTGCGGTCTAATTCAACCATTAAACCTAGTAAACAATCAAAAGCTTTTTCAGAACATTGTGCGGGAGTCTTAAAATGTACAACCTAGAACTCAATGATATACTAGTAAAAAATTGTGTTACCCGGATAAATGGGAGCTCCTAAATCTATATCTTCCGCATAAAATTAAGAAGCGTATGTGTTTGGGAGTTCTTCCACATTACTACTATCACTCGTAGCTTGTGCATCATCGATATCAATGTTTTCACCATTAAAATTTTACTAGTAATGCTTTAAAAGCAAAAAATTCTTCAACGATCTCTTCCGGAATACTTCTGGAATACGCTTACATTTTACAAGTCGTAATAATATCAAAACAAGAATGTATGTACTATATATATACACACAAATACACATATATTTAAAAATCGAGCAAATATTTAAAATACAAGTAATAATTAATACTTCACATTTAGAACTTGCAATCAATATTCACAAAAAATATATCCTCTTTAATTTTTATCTTCAAGAATTTCACTTTTCATCCACTTTTCTCCCCTCTTTATCTCAAGAAATAAATAAAGAACAAAAGAGGAAAGAAGGTTAGAAAATATTAATTGCAGATTCAAATCCAACTATTACAGTCAATTTTGTTAAAGTAATATTTTCCGCCCAGCTCACATCTAATGTTGATAATTGGGAATATTAACTACAACCTAAAACCGACTGACTAGCGGTCGGTTTATAGCGATAGGATTAGGCGGTCGGTTTTATCTGACGTCACAAAAGTCAAACAACTTCTCTCAAAAGTGGGCCCGAAGAGACTTCAGTCGCATTGTTTGGGTCAATTTAATAATTAAACTGACTGTTTACTCAAACGGTCAGTTATAACCTCTAATTTCATTTTGTTAGATTCATAACAATCGAAAATCACTATATTTCTTGTAGTGTGTACATGTATAATTGATAACTCTTATAATATGATGAGACCGACCTAATCACACTCTATTTAAAATAAATGATTTGAATTAACTACGCAATAAGAACTGATCCAAATTATTGAAGTAGAGCATGATTATTATTAATGATGGTAGCTAAACATTTCATACCGAAATGTTTTTAGTTTTTAACAGTAATGAAAATTTTAAAATTATCGTGAAATGGGCGATGGTCGTTATGTGCGTTATTTTAAGAGTTTTTTTTTCTTCTCGCCATGTTCAAATATCAGCGGTATTAAGTACTTCCCCCATGCAATTCATGGGCATACTCGACGTCACATATTATGTGCTTACGGGGGTATAGATTGATTCTAAATTATTTATTTATAAATATGATTTTATGTTCATAATTTTTAACTAATTATCGATTCACAGGGAATGATCCTCTGCTCTTATTATAAGATCGTGAATGGATATATATATATATATATATATATATATATTTGGTAGAGAGAATAATCTTCATCTTTAAATCTTTTTGTCTCAAATCTATTTCTTTACGATCTCCTTCCATAGATGACTGAAAAAAGTACCGAGTTATTTTTGTACCGGCCTATCCCCTTGACATTTTGCTCCTGTTGGGATAAACCTGATTATTTGATTGTGTTGTAAGGCATATATAAATTATACGTCAATTTTAATTGTAAAAAAGTAATCAACCAAATTACCAAAATAATGAAAATGAAGGGTAATCAATTGACTTGTGAATTCCAGATGTGTTGAAAATTTGTGAAGGGTTTGGTTCGGTCGGTTTGTATTCTATTTAAAAAAATATCAAAACCAAACCGCAACCATATTATCAGATCGGTTTTATTCAGTTTCGTTATTAATTGGTTCAATTTTTAATGGTGCGGTTTGGTTCGGTCTTGATTTCGGTTTCAGTTTTTGGTCCGAGTTTGCTCATCCCTAGAACAGTCACAAACATGTACAATAAAATCTCGATGAATGAATACATTCGGGAATGTAATTTTTTTATTTATCGAGATTATTAATTTATTTGATGAGTTTATTTATTTATCGAATGTTCGTCTATCGATACTGTATATTTTATGCTTATGAATATCCTACATTTTTCTTTTATAAAATTAGTATAAAGAGGCTAATATGGTTCAATGGTTACATAGAAAAATATATTTTTAAAATTACTATGATTAGAAGATCATACTTCGGTTCATTGATTATAATAAGTTGGCTATGGTTACACAAGAAATTTGGGTTTAAAACGAAAAATTTATTAAAGTTGTCAATGAACTCTAAATTTAACTAGGGAAAATATTTTTTAGTCACCCAATTTATTGTGTGTTTAGAAACTTACCACTGAACTATATTTTTTTTTGTTTTACTCACTAATGTTGGGTTCAGATTTTTTTAGTCACTAACGATAGGTTTGGATTTGATTATTAGTATTTTGTCAATTTTCTATAGTATTATTAAAATATAGTGATAACTAGTACAAAAAGTGTCATATGTGTCTTATACGAAAGCTTATATGTGTCTGAGTTTGCTAGGCATATGGAGGAGTCGTATAATATCTGAATTATATACGTATGTTATAGGAAGGACGCATATTATTTTAAATATCTGGTCAGAACAGATGTATATACATTCTAAACAGACGCATAAAATCCGTTCATATACGTTTGTTACTTTTTAGGTACGGTACTAAGCTCAAAACCAAAATTATTAGGGAGAAGCATCACAATCCGTACTAAAATTATTGGGAAATAAAAAAATAAATAAAACAATATAATCAAATTAGCAAACTGATTATAAAGTACTTATAATAAATTAAAAAATTACATATCAATATTTTACCAAACGACACTTTCAAAAATCCAATGAAATCACCAATCACAAATCCTTCATGCAACAATTAAAAAAAGTTGTACAATTAAAAAATATATACTCTTGTTGTTTTGTCCTAATATAAAGTTAGTATATTTATTACCTCGGCTCATGTCGGATGGGGTCAAGGGCTTGATAATATTTTGAATTAATGGGCAAAAATATTTTTTTCTAAAAAAATTGTAACAAAGATATCATTTTTTAAAGTTTATGGCCAAAAATATCCGTCTAATACGCATTTGAGAAATGGATAAATCTGATACGTATTTGATAAATGTGTATTACGTTAAAAGAAATAAAAAAAAAACAGAACACAAGACACACATTTCTCAAATACGTATCACCAAAAGTCAAAGGGTGATAGGCATTCCCGAAATGCGCATCTCCATTATAATGTTTTTTAAACATTTAACCCGTTTATTAAATGAGTATTAGTGATACCCAACCTGGAAATGTATATTAGACGAGTAATTTTGGCCAAAATTTTCAAAAATGGTATTCTTGTCACTAACTTAAAAAAATTGAGTATTTTTGTCATTTTTTCCAAAAGGTGGTGATCTAGGTGGATGTATCTGGTAATTGTAACCTTTACATACAGATAGCCGGTGCAGGTGGTAATGTAGGTGGATGCGTGTGGTAATTGTAACCTGTACGTACCGTTTTGGTTATTTGGTGCACTATTCGTGGCGGTGGTGCGGAGCTGAATGTTGGATGGGTGAGGTCCCTTTTTTTGCAAGAAAGTTTTGGAAAAACCAACACCTTATTTCGACACAAACACTCCTCATTTGGAGGTACAACAACAAATATAAGTTTTTCGTCTAGGAGTATTGTGGAGATTTATATTAAAGGAGAGGTAGTTTTACAAATTCTCGAGAAAGTATCGTATAACATAAGAAAATCTAACAAATATTTTAAACGAATGAAATATTTCATCCCATCCTAAGTTAGAGGGAGTAACCACCACTAGTGAATCGATTTCAATCGAATACAAGGATGAGCTGCCTGTTTAAGGGGTATTGAGCTTATTCAAGGGGCACGACAGAATTTTTGATATCACCGATACTGTAATACAGTAAACATAATAATAATAATAATAATAATAATAAGAATTAATTCAATACGTTGCCAGCTCTTTGAAATTTAGTATGATTTCTCGAACCGGCTTTTACAATAGATAAAAGCTATACATTAAAAAAGGCAGATATAATCACAGAAAGGCAACTAAAAACAGCTACCAAACATTTGTACTAGAGCTTTACATTGTTAAACGAGATATGCATGCCCCACGAATGTGATGTTTGCTTATCAGCCCTTCTCCTCACTCCACACTGCTCACTGCTGCTGTTTAATAATCCATACAGACAACTGGTGTTTTCTCAGTAGAAGTTTCCAACACTTTTCAACCTTTATGTGATGTTTCACGGTCCCCATATGTTTTTTTCACTATTTTCCAGCATACAAGTAGGTAACTGTAATTTTCAATTTCATACAAACTGACCTTATCAGCCTTCACACACTACCCATGAAACTTTCATCTATAAATACCTATCCTCTTTTCAACTTTTATATCTACCATCTTTCCCCCTTATCACCTTATCATTTACTTTCACAGGCTCACAAAAGTTTTTTAAGGATAAAATGTCCTCAGAGCCCAAATGTTCTGAAACTCCTCTTACCATCGACGAATTTGAAGAAATGGTAGCTACTGAATTCGACGAAGAATTGCTGAGGGAATTACTTGAGGAGCCACAAGTAGAGATTGAAACATGCGCTAAACCAACACAACTAGGCACTGCTGTCGATAGCAAGGGAAACAACGAAGTGCATAGCAACAGTGTGCATGAGTTTGATTGGAGTGAGTTGTCTCCGAAAGAGGCAACTGATACTAATATGTGCAGTGTCGAAGATTATTGTGAGGAGTTCGTTGAGTTGGGAAATAGTGGTGAGTATTCTCCGGGTTACAACGAAGGATCCCAAGATGAGACCGCTTATGTTGGGCTCTGGTAGGGCAAGTCATGTGTCTAGTGAGTACCAAGAAGCCTTTGTTATCCCCAGTACCTAATAAATGATAACAAAATTTTATATGCAATCAGCTAGTATCAACCACCAGCCTCACAGATAATTAAAAAGTGGAAAAAAAACCTCTGCTAAACAAAATTGTTGCAGTCTACTAGATGCATGTAGCCCTCCTATACAGGGGGCTCAAGTAAACTTGTAGTTTAAGGTTATTCCCCTGCTATGTGTAGTAAATTAGAAATTTTTACTATCGTTTCCTTGTATTGTTTGAACTTTCCAGATCTACGATTAATAAAAGTTACCGAGACCACTGAACCACCGCAGACAATACTAAAATTAGAGTTTAGACCTTATCCATGTAAAATTTGCAGGAAGACAGGTGAGAGCTAATACTTTATGCACTTGAACAGAAAATGAAAACAGAGCTTGCCTGGTTCCAACTCCAAAGAACTATTTATAATAATGAATTAGTAGGCATCCAATCTTAATATCTGTTTTATTTAATCAAAAATACATAATTAGCTTATAGTTTTAATTTGCAATTAAACATCTCCCTGTATACAAACACTGTAATAAAAGAAGAATTGCAATGATCAAACACATGGTGTGGTATGAGCAAAATCAATTTCGTGACCATGATAAAACACTGAAATAAATTTTCCGTCAAATACTATTGACTCGGAAACAATTCAAGGCTTCTACTTAAAATATGGTAAAAATTAAGCGGTGAACTACACAGGGTGTTTTGTTTAAATCAAATTTTCAAAATACAGTAACGCATTATCAATATTCATCGATTATTCATTATATTGTACATGATATGCTTCTCCATATTAAATTACAGATTCAAATACTACTTATGCTCATAGTTATCACAAAGACTAAGCCCCCCGGCTCTTGTTTTATTTATTAAATTTTAAAACACATAATACACAAATCAAACTCGGTGGACAACAGTAAAACTTTGACATTCAGTCAATTTCTTCATTATCACTGTCTTTTACATGATTTATACCTTCAGCAGCAGGGCCATCAAACTGGTTGATGAGCGGAACACAATTTTCTACCAATTCAGTATGTTCTTGCGATGATTGATTTTGTCTGGTACCAACTATATTTTGATCAATTTGTAACGACACGGAATTGGTTACACTTGGACTTGCAGAATGAACAATTAAGAAATGCACAAGAAGATAGGCATGCACAACACGTGAAATGATATATCGTTGTCGCAATATAAACTGACTTAATAACATTGCAGCACGTTGCATATCATCTAATGAGATTTCACTTATAGGAATCATTCTTAATCTAATACCAATTCGAAACATGTCGATCAGACTAAAAACATGTATGTTCATGTGAACCCGCACAAAGTGGCGAGTAAGAAGTAAATAACCTACACTTACTTCCCCACATAGACGACACCTCAACTCGAGGTGAAGCCTAATGCAGTGAAGAAACATGGTAAAAAAGTGTGTAAAGAGTTTGTAGCAAAAAGGACATTGTGGAATCCAGAAAGGTGTTTGCCACAAAAAATTTCTCATACTTGCAATTTTCACAAACAAACTATGAGGAATATAGATGTAGCAAATGAAATCAAGTCTTGAGTATTTTATAGGATCTGAGATGCAATGAATGAGCATACTGCACAGCAATAGTCAAATGTGCTATTGAAGAATTAGTTAGGTCGTTCAGTATAGATAACATATAAGATATGATAATGAATGTTAGAGATAGCTATATACACATATAGATAATAATGATCATGACTTTGCGTGACTTCAATTTGACCAAATATTTTATCAGAGTCCAGAACAAGAAAACATGTATACATGAATTTGAGAAAAACAGAACGAGAAACATTGATATCTATGAATTAATGTATAAGCAAGTTCATATGTTTAAAATCAACTACATGTCTCCCTCTTGTTTTCTTCTATACATGGCTTCTTTTTAATTCATGTGGTATTCTTTTTTAGATTCCTTATGTCAATGATCAGCGATCTTCTATTTACATGTCATTCAATTTTCTGTCAGATATCTAGATAACCATATTGAGCTCATATAGCTAACCTCTATTAATGTCTCATACATTTGGAACTCAATTTTTCTAATGAGATATATATCTAACCATATTGAGTTCATCAAAGTCAGATGTAAATGATCCATTAAAATTGATTATATATATTGATAAAATATTTTGAAACTGGACTACGTACAAACAAAGCCGAAGTCACTAAATAACAATTTTTCAATTTTTTAAATGATACTAACGAAAATAACAATTTTCGGGGGAGGAGGTAAAAAATACTGGATTATATAATTGGACTTGTAAAATGAATAATTAATAATTGCACAATAAAAGAGGCATGCTACGAACCGACTTGATGACATTGCAGCATGTTGCATATCCGTATAACCATCTAATCAGGTTTCACTTAAACAAATCTCTCATAACCTAATACCAATTTAAAATACATCCATCAATCTCGAAACATGTTTTTTTATCATGTTATGACTATAGGTTATTTATTTCCTTGCACCATTTTTGTGCGAGTTTTTACGAACAAACATGTTTCGAGAGTGATGGACTTAGTGATGGACTTGTTTGGAATTGGTATTTGATTACGAGAGATCCGTAAAGTGAAACCTAGATATGCAACATGTTGCAACGTCATTAAATCAATTCATATCATGCCTCTCTTATTGTGTAATTATTAATTATTCAATTTACAAGTTCAATAATTTAATCCAGTACTTATTAGCCCTTCCTTAAAAATTGTTGTTTCAATATTATTATTTAAAAAACCCGTTATTTAGTGACGTCGACCTTGTTTATACGTAATCAAATTTAAACAATATTTTATCAATCTATAATCAAACATAAAGATAGTTTACATCAGACCGTCTCATATGGTTAGCTATATATCATAGAAAAATTGAGTTCCAAATGTACGAGACATAAATAATGGTTAGCTTATACGTGATTAGTGGACTTAATATGATTAGCTATATATCTCATAGAAATTGAATTCCAAATGAATGACATACGTAAAAGATCTCTAATCGTTCATATAAGTACTCTAAAAAAGTAGATCACATTAATTAAAAAAAAGCCATGTATAGAAGGAAAAAGGGAAATGCGTAGTAGATTTCTAAACATATGAACTTGCTTACATATTAATTCATAGATATCTTTGTTTCTCGTTTTATTTTTCTCAAATTTCTATATACATATAAACTTGTTCTGGACTCTAATAAATGATAAAAGATTCAGCTAAATTGAAGTCATGCAAAGTCATAACTGTATATATCTATCTCTAACATTCATTATCATATCATAAAATGTTATCTCTACTAAAGGGCCTATTTAAGTTCTTCAATAGCATATTTGAAAACTGCCGGACAATAAACTCATTGATTGCATCTCAAATCCTAAAAACTACTCAAGACTTGATTTCATGTGCCACAAATATATTCTTCATAGTTTGTTTCAAATCCTAAGTATGAGAAACTTTTTTTAGGCAAAACACCTATATGAATTTTACAATGTCCTTTCTGCTACAAACTCTTCACACACTTTTTTACCATGTCCCTTTACTGCATAAGGATTTAGGGTTAACCTCGAGTTGAAGTGTCGCCTTTGTGGTGGAGTAAGTTTAGGTTATTTACTCTTTACTCGCCCTTTTGTGCGAGTTCACATGAACAAACATGTTTCTAGATTGATTAACGTGTTTAGATTTTGTATTAGATTAAGAGTAATTCCTATATGTGAAACCTCATTAAATGATATGCAACGTGTTGCAATGTCATTAAGTCAGTTCATATTACGACGACGATATACCATTTCACGTTTTGTGCAAGCCTCTCCTATTGTGCATTTATTAATTGTTCATTGTGCAAGTTTATCTGGAACAAATTTTTGTTGTTACAGATTGATCAAAATATAGTTGGCACGAGATATAATGAATCACCGGTTGCATCACCGTCATCGCAAGAAGAAGAAGAAGATAATGAATCGAAAGAAAATTGTATTCCGGACTTCAACGAGTTTGGTCCTAGGTATAAATCATGTGAAAGACAATGACGATGAAGAAATTGATTGAATGTCAAAAAATTTCCTATTGCTCACCGAGTTTGATCTGTGTATTATATGTTCTAAATATAATAATTAAAGCAAGCATCCTTGACAAACTACATGTTGTCTTAAATTGTTGCAAACTACATGCATCTAGTAGACTGCAACAATTTATTCAAATGGGAAATTTGAGCATCAAGTTCTACGGAGTCCCAAATAAAATATAACATGTTCTGAAAACACATGTTTACAGAATAATATGTTCCACTTGTTTAGACTCCCAGTACTCTAATATAGTTAGGGATTACAGAAAGTAAAGTAGATATGTATTACACTATAATTATTCTAGGAGATAACCCATGCAAGACTGAGATTAAGATATTAATAAATTATTACTTATTAGTAACACTAATACGTCCTAATATTAAAATTTAAATGTGAACAATTTATCCTCTCTTTTTTAGATGTAAATGATTTGTTGATTTTATGATACTACACATATAAAATTATGTAAATTATTTATACTAGTGTAGATAATCAAAAACTTGAGTGTTGGTAAAAGCAGATTTGAATTTGATTGTGAGTTGCACAGAATCAAACATGAAATTGGTGTGAAACCAAATAAACAGATAAATCTTGTTTAATTATGTAATTGCAGATAATCGAACCCGAAACTGGGATGAAACATGAAAGTATGAAACAGTGAAACCAAATTTGGTATGAAGGTACTTGGCAAAAAAAATGGTATTAAGGTATCATTGAAAGAGGATTTTGCTTATTAATAAAGAGTAAGTATAGATTTATAAAGAGAATAGATGATCCTCATGCAATAAGATGCATCACATCCTTCTGTAGTTAACATATTACAACTGTTGTCACGAAAACCATAGCAATAGGCAATAGCCTCTGCAGTTTTCCAAGGTTACAATTAAAAAACGGCAATGACCAATATTGCATACATAGTACTTTTGATTTATCACAAAAAAGAAAATATAATTAGCACAAATACCATAACAAACTAGCGAAGAAATTCGACAGATGTAAAAGATTATTTTATAGCTGCTGCCCAGATATTGATTTGACTTTTCAAACATTCTGTGGATGTGCATATGCTGAATTCTCAAATTTCCCACCCCATCTGTTTGTCCATTTTGTTGGCAAAATTATCATGAATTTAGTGCACTACACGTGATGAATAACAAATCCAACATTAGAGAGTAGAGAAAAGATAGAACATACCTGCAGTCTTCTGTTTCAGGAATTGCGAGCTCTAGTTCTTCCTGGAATGGTCCGAAAACAAAGTCCACTTTCTCACTATCCACTTTGTCCAGAGATGGAGGATCCCACTGTCATGTAGTTTGTTTGAGTACTAAGAAAGCAGTGAATGAAACACTAGAGATATAACATGCAGTTCCCCTTTTCTCTTGTTTTGGCAATAATCCTTTTCACTTACCAAATCTATTAATTAGGTGCATGTGAGAGGCTAGTATTACCAATACTAATATTACTATCTATCTCATTTATCCCCTAGCTAATAGCAAAGCATATAAATAGCTGAAAAGTACTACAAACTACATACTGACAGAATGGCAATAGGTTGCTAGTAATGGAATTGCTATCATAACATCATTCCTCTGAAATTAAGTGAGAAGTAGTCTGACTTGAGTCATAATCTGTTGAATCAGGGAGAGAAAAAGTATACCTTTGGAGCATTATCTTTGTCTATTGCAAGAGCTCTGATACCCTGCATGCTTGGACAAGTATATAGCATCATTATAGAGGTAGGGAATATTCGTATTGCTAGATCTGAATACTTAAATAGATGGTGACGAATGTATTTGTGAAGAATAATAAACTTGACTACCTCATACATGTCACCGGATACTGCGGTTCGAAGAATATTCATCGTCACTCTGAATTCTTTCCTCAAGGATTCGGAAAGTGTTTGATTTCTCCCTTCACGAATCTGTAAAATGTTTAAGAACAAATGAAAATGTAAGATATGATATCATTAAAGCTAGATATTTGTAGCCAATCTCAACATTAAAATAGAAAATGGAAATTACCGATCTAAGCGTGATCTTCAATGCCAAAGGAGATGACTTTTTTAATCCTGTGAGTACACTGTTGATCCAAGCATTTCCTTCCTTGCCAGACTCTGTCTCCTGAAGTCAAAGCACAAAAAGGTAATACATAAGATTTAGCTAGGTTAAGCAAGAAGAGTATTATTCTCTGGAAACATGTCCTGGAAAAACAACAAAAGTAACAAAAAAGTTTTTCACTATGAAAATAAAGTTACCAAAGATTTTATAATCTCCTCCACCGAATGTTTGGAAAAACACTCATCTATTATTGACTGCCTGTAAAAAAAAAATTATTGGTCGGATCAACCTTTTAAAGTAGCAACTACGCTTTATTTATTCAGATTCATTTACTTGTTTAAAATACTATCAGCATCAAGCTGAACATTTACGGAAAAATCCTCAATTACAGCTTGGACCATATTCTTGTCTCCAGAGTTTATGCTCAGCAAATGCTGCTCCAGCTCATTCATTTTCTGAAATCAACAAAATGCATATCTTATTAGTGAATCAGTAAAAACACCTTAAAAAGAGATTAATGTTTTAAATTTTAATAACTCACTCCCAACAATAAAGGTAATTTTTTATACATAAAATTTAAGAGATAGAATTGTTCGAAAACGCTGTGCAACTTCACTTGTAATATTTGTTTGGAGATTATATACTTTATTCATTACAATGGTCTTTATATAGAGCTCATATTAAACTAACAAGAATTTTGCCACATAGATAGCCTAATGAGCTAGTACTCTTTCCTATAATCAAGCAATAATAAAGTATAATACATCTTTAATTATTTACAATAAACCCTCGATAAATAAATACCACTTTGATATATACTTTTAACAAGATTATTTATTTCTCGATAAATGAATATATCATACAATTATTGAAAAATTAATATTTATTCATTTAGATGATAGTATTATTTTCTTCTTTGATCATAGATTTTTATGTTTAACGTTCGAATATACCTAGAAGATAATGGTTCAAATTCTTATCATAAATTTTCTTGACACTCCACAATATAAAGTCATGCGCACATATGGACCGTGTATTTGAGACTTCGTATACAAGGTACAATATATATATATATTGTATATATTTCTAAAATTTTAGTTTAATAAAGCATCCACACTACTGCGTATTTTCAATTTAATGACTTCCAATTATCAGTCCAAATCAATTACAAAAACTACTTATTAATGCATATGAATATTTAAGAATGGATGACAAATTTCAAAGTTGGTAAATATTCATTATGTTTACATGAGACCTTTTAAAACTCTTAAAAACAATTATCGTTAATGCATTTTGCGAGATTTTTCACTTGGACCCTTTTCCAAGTGACAAGGCTATTCATTTATCATGCATTCACTCATTGAGGTTCTAGTTTAATTACAATTTTAAATTAACGTTTTAACATTCCCTCTCGATTCAAAATTTTAAAATTGTTTAGGATCTCTAGTGTACTTCCCATTACCCAGACATTCTAGCACTTCTCAACAAGTACATTTGTTGATGCACTTCTAACGGATCTGAAATTTTATAGAGCACATCTCTCCAAAAAAAATGCAAAAAATTTTAATGGGCACTTTTCACCAAATTCATCTCAATGCATTTCTTACCAACTTCAAATTATTGGAAATTTGGGGCATCTTTATCCACAACGAAGATCTCACCTACAAATCTACAACTTCAAAACAATTTTTCCCGTGACCACTTGTGCTGTGATTTTTTTTATCATCACGAGACATATATATTGGTGTCAATAGTCATCATATCGTCTCGAATCCCTTTCATTTTACTTTCAAAGAGCTCTTTTATTCATATGCATAACGCTAATTTGACTTGGTGATTGGATTGTTTCCAACGAGTTGCATCTAGATTCAACCCACTTCCACAAACTTAAACCTCTCAAATGAATTGAAACTGAGAGGAGTTCATAATTATGCTCCTGTCAGATCCTTTTAAATAATTGAAGCTCTTGAAACCATTCGTTAATTTTTAAAAACATAAAATCAAGAGGTATGCCATTTGTTTGGAGCTTATGTATTTAATTTATTACAATATTCTTTATATAGAGCTTATGTTTAACAAAAAAGATAGATAAATTCCACATACATAGCTTATTTAGCTAGAATCTTTCGTTAAATCAAGCAAAGATACAATTATATTTTAACATTTTTAAATCAACTAGTCAACCAATAAGAACATATAAGGCGGAAAGAATTTATGTTGTGTCAGGGTACCTCAGAAGGAACAAAATGTGTTGCAAACCCAATTCCAACAAGTTCTTTGCCATTCAACCTTGCCCCTGTTAAGGCCAAATATTCTCCTGCATTAATTATAACCTACCATTAGTTGTTTGACAGAACACATTAACATCACACGAACATTTCTTAATTATCATAAATTCTCAAGCAAGTCATTCGACGAATTCTTTATAAGTGAGGAGCCATGAACGTTTTCACAAGGAAATGTTTTTCTTCATGGAATAATTTTTCTACTTGTACTAAGTGAAATTTATAGATACTAGCTGATAGCTTACCCAGATGCCCAGGAAGATGAGAAAGCATGTAAGAGAACCCACACTCAGTGTGAAACCCAATACTTGCCTCTGGCATTGCAAAAACCTTATTATGTACGAGATATTAGCCAGATTAAAAAATAAGACCAATTATCTCAGTATGAGTATATCAACAGTAAGGTAAAATAATAGAAGGATCTTAAATTCTCAATACATGAAGTATTCTAACAAGATGAAGCATCATAATAATCAACCCCTTCGTAATTTCTCAGTCTTAAATATGAGTCAACTGAATGTAGCCAGAAGTTCAAGATGCAACAAACATTATTCTGAAAACACGGAATGGGATTAATCACTATTTTAGTGAAATTGTGATTCATCAGCTTTCGGCTGATGCTTTGAAGGATATTTTCCCAGGAGCAGAAAGTTCTTGATAGTTCATTCAACACAGTTTACCTATCCAAACAGTGTGTTTGTTTTCCATCACATTAGTTGGTATAAAAATTATCTTGTAAAATTCTCTTACTTTACTGATATTTAGTTTTGAAAAAAGAAAATCACTTGATCTGAGGTGGCAGTTTATGCTCTAAAGGAAAATAAACCATTAGTTTATCAGTAAAACATTTAATTGAAAAATTGAATGAGTATATATATACAAAATTATATACTAAACTACTAAAGTATGATGCATGAATTTCTGGGAGACTACAAGTCTGACATACAACTTTCTCCGTAACAACCGAAAATGTCATAGGAACCATGAAAGATGCTCCTCCACCCATGGAAATTCCATTAACAAGAGCAACCTGCCATATACATATTTAGTTAAAGATTTGACCAACAAGTATTATATGTAACAAATTACAAGTCTATTTACTCTTTTTGCATATGAAAAAATTATTAGTAACTATACCTGAGTCTTTTTATAGGAGTGAATGTGGAAGCAAAGCCAATACATTCTATAGACCACTTCAAGACAGGCGTCCTCTAGAAGAAAATTTTTGGCAATTTTATAAAAGCTTTGAACAAACAATTATGTTAAAATTGATAAAACTGAAAGCTTCTAGCATGATGTAGTTACTCGAAGTCCTGCCAGCATAGAACATTGTCAAATCCCCACCAGCACAGAAGGCACGGCCAGCTCCCTGCACAAGCACGACTTGTTTAAAAGTTTGTACCAAGCTCTTACCAGTAATCTATTTAGAATACAGCATCATGCAATTTTAATTATTATAACTATTTAACTAGTACTATTTGAGTTATTAATTTAACAAAGCAGCAGGAAACAGACAACAAACAAAACTAAAAATAGATGTACTAGCCTTAATTATGACTAGCTCTGCATCGGCATCTCTTTCCCAATTTTCCAAATATTCTGCCAAGAGGGAAACCTAAGTCAAAGGCAAGGTGAGACATATAATCAGCACAGTGAGGGAATGACAGAATATTAATAAAATACCCAAAAATTAAAATAAGTTGGGATTTGGGTTTAGCATATGCTACGAACTGACCACTTCAGAAGAAATGACATTCAATTGACGGGGTCGATTTAAGGTGATCAATCTGACATGACCTCTTTCTTCCCCAATGACAACCTGATCATTGACAATCATCTGCTTAAGGTGCCAAATGTTGAAATGAATATACACACATATATAAACATTCCACTTAAAACCAACTTATATTCTTCTGCAGACCACAACACCTTATAATAAATTACACAATCTTATACTTTCAGTACAGTTAAAAAAAACATAATGTTACTGATATAGAAAATGACACTAAGCAACAAGAAACACAGTCTCTCACATGCATTACATCAAACACATAAAAGGAGGAAGCTGACAATTCAAATAGAGAAAAGCCGCCCAATTCAGTTAGACAATCAACTTGCTCATTTAGTTTGTTAGATCAAGTATAAAAACAAGATAGTACATCTACAACTTTTAAATCACCCTAGAATTATCTATACTAATTATATAAACACATCTCATGTAACATATTCAACAATTTCAATAATCCAGTTTTTCATTGTTCTTCATTATATAGCTTTCTTCATTTCTGTGTTTTGTTAGCTACATATGAAAGCTTAATTTGAGTGACACATTATCGTCTTTTAAACAAATTTAATGGGAAAAAATTGTGTTAAGAAAGAAACAATTAATTCCTACAAAAACATATGTGAATTACAAAGAAAAAAAAAATATTTAGCTCAGCAAATTAACACTACATTTTACAATTCACAACAAATATCGCTGCTGTTGTGTTCGGCTTATAATTTGCACTAAGGTTCTAATTTGATCTTGACGGTATAAAGCGAGGAATCCTCTTTTCGACGCTGACTATTACCCAATATATAACATTTTTACGAAGAATAGACACACACGCACATATATAATTGGTAATAGCAAAATAAGTAGTATGAATTGGGGACGATCTACCTCTTCAGCGGGGTTTTGCAAGTCCTTGGCCATTTTAAATTATAGTAGTAGTCAGTATAGCAAGTCGCTGCAGAAATCAGGGCAACATAAAAATCAAAACTCTAATAAATTATAACAGTTCGATTAACTAAATTAAATAATAACAGCAACAAAAAGAGATGATCAAGTGTGATGATATATTAAAACATTGTAATTAACGAAGATGTCATTGTTAAAATCTTACGTAGATATGCAGTAGAAAAAACAGAGTTATGGTTTCGATTACAAGTTGTATGTATAACAAAGGGCACATACATGTAAGTGAAAGTTCAACAGGTTGAAAAATATACCAAGCTTACCTACCTACCAACTCCATTTTGTTTTTCTTTACCAACCCCCGCTGGCTGCTCAATTGCCTTTTAATTTTTGTTTGTTTTTTTTGGTACAAACAGAAACTGTGGGTGGTTGGTTAGAGAAAAGCATTAAACAAAACAAACAAGAATTACGCAATGAATTAGAATTTTCGATTATGATTTATAATTATGGGCCGCCATTCATTCCCTTGCTTTTGCAATATTTCGTATGTTCTTCGGGCCGGGTTAAATGATAATAATTTGATTTCCGATTTTTTTTGATGAGTCCAGTTGTACAGATAGGGATGTAAACGGGTCGGATTCGGATAAAGTATTGTAAAATTCAAATTCAAATATTTTCGGATTATTTAAATTTAAATTTGTCGGATTTCGGATCGGATCAGGTATTTTTCTGATAATTACGAATAATATAGTCAAATTTAATATTATTTATATATGTAAACACCATTAATTATATTTTATATAATATTTAAAATTAAAATATAAGAATTAATAAATAGTCAAACATATTATATTACACAAATTGACATGATGAGTGAAATCTAAGATATGTTAATAACGAATTATTTAGTATCCTATCACAAATGAATTTTTTTAAATACATAAAGGTACATTATAAATAATAAAATTTAAAATTAAAGTAAAGATTTATAATTTACTAAAAAAGTGTTGACAATCTTGACATCAGACTAAATTACCCATGTTTTAAATATTAATATAAAACATGTAGTTCGTGGGAATCGAACTCAAATTATTTCTTTCAACTATACAACCTCTTACCACTACACCATATTGTCACATTTACTTTTTATCATACACATAATATGTAAGTGTGCTAAATGAATATTTTATTTAACTTTAAAGATACTTACTTGAATTCCGCAAAAAAAAGGATAGTTAGTTGAATATTTGTACATTAATTTTAAAAAATTGAATTTCAGATATAAAGTTAGGCATGGTACATAAATGGATTATTATCTTATTTATTAATCATTTTTTAGTTTGAAAATATATCTCACATATTTGTAACATATTTTTTTTATTATAAAAAGTAATTAAAATGTACATATATAATTTTTAAAAATATATTGAAAATAGAATCACTTATGTATAAATAATCTATATTGGTATTACACATTTAGATAAGTTCGAATTTTAATGAGTCAATGCATTTTAGTTTATTTCGAATTTGAAATCAGAACTTGGTCTATTATTAAAAACTACTCGAAATTTGACTACATAATCCGGCCGAAAAACATCGTCACATTCTATGTTTAGTAATTTTAAATTACAAGCTCGATGAGAATATCTTAACAATAATGTGAAATATTTTAATATCTTATGTTAATATAAATTAATGTGTCTGAGGTCTTTATAGATCAAATCAATTGATTATTTGTATTAAAATTACTGACTTCACTGGTAGCGCTATTATTTTTGGGACTTGTCCCGATTTTAAAAATATTCGAAATTTAATATGAGATCTCACGATATTTGTTAAAATTGCGATGATATATTAAATCAATTTATTTTTCAGTTTTCACTTTTAAAAAACTAGCTTTTTAAAAAGAATTCTTTTAGATAAGAAATATTCATTTATCAATATAATGTTGTATAAATATTTTGAATTATTTTAATATTTTGAATTATTCGAATAAAAGTTATAAATAAACTATATTGTAGCATTTGATTCAATGCATTTTATACTATTTAAAGAAAAAAGGTATAGTTCAATAATTTGAAGGAATTAATCAGTTCAACAGATATTTATAAACTTTATCGAATTGAAAATATTTAATTTTAGGAGAATGGTATACAATGTTATCAAATTATTATATGAAGAAATATTATAGTCGTAATGAAAAAACTTAAAAACGGTTCAAATAACGATATACTTATAATTTTGCCTTCGAATTCCATTGTTCAAAAAATACTCGAAATTTGACTACATGACCCGGCCGAAAAATATCGTCACATTGTACGTTTAGTAAATTTAAATTACAAGCTCGGCGAGAATATCTTACTAATAATGTGAAATTTTTTAATATCTTACGTTAATATAAATTAATGTGTTTGAGATTTTTATAGAATCAAGTCAATTAATTATTTATATTAAAATTGCTAACTTCATTGGTAACATATTATTATTTTTGGGATTTGTCCCGATTTTAAGAATATTTGAAATTTGAAATGAGATCTCACAAGATTTGTTAAAACTACGATGATATATTAAATCGATTTATTTTTCATTTTTCACTTAAAAAAAACTAGCTTTTAAAAAAGAATTCTTTTAGATTAGCAATATTCATTGATCAAGATAATATTGTACAAATATATTGAATTATTTTAATATTTTGAATTATTCAAATAAAAGTTATATCTATACTATATTGTAGCATTTGATTCAATGCATTTTATATTATTTAAGGAAAAAAATATATATTGTTCAATATTTTGAAGGAATTAACCAGTTCAACTGATATTTATAAAACTTTATCGAACTGAAAATTTTTAATTTTAGGAGAAAAATATAAAATGTTATCAAATTATTATATGAAGAAATATTAGAGTCGTAATGAAAGAAACTTAAAAACGGTTTAAATAACGATATAATTACAATTTTTCTTTCGAATTTTTGAAAAAAAATCATGAATATCAATAATGAGTCTTAAAAATATATAATTCATTTTTATGTTACAACCATGATTGATATTCGGTTGCGTAAAGAATAGATATGGATTGTTTGTCGGTGATAATGTGAATACCATATATAAATTATAGCAATTTATTTATTACATAATTTTAATTTTTGAATAATTATAAATGCATGTTATTTAAGTAATCAATTGTCTCACTAGATGTTAATAATGATTATACATGTACATAAATAAGATATTTAGCATATAAATAATTGAAATCATCACAATTTACTAAGAGATATAACATACAATAATTTACATGCTAACACACACATACATATAACTTAATTTTACTTTCTTAACAGTAGTGTAAATAAAAAACCAACATTTTCCCGTACATACATACGAATAATTTCAAAAACTAATATTTTTCATTAAAATCAACTTTAATATTAACAAAAATGTAAATTTTACATTATTGTATATTATGATTGCAAGTCATTCTGACTTCAGCTATGCATTTTTTATCTTTTTAAGTTGAGTAAGTTAATTGTAAGTTAGTAGTGAACTCAGTAATAATATAGAGCAGTACATATAGTTTATTTAAATAAAATTCAAGATTTGGTCAACTCTGTATTCAACATGTATGTTAATTTTTAGCTTTTTATTTGTAAACATACTAACGACGTTCTACAGATTAAGTCTAATTGTTTTGTTTTAAACGTACACTTATTACCCTGTTTATATTCATTTATTAAATATAAAATAACGGGTAAGAAAAATATAATATAATAATAGTTGAGTGGATATTCACTCCTAAAAGTGAGGAAGCATTCGAAACTCCTAATGTTATAGAGGGGGACATCAAGCTTGTTGAAAAATTTTTTTATCTCCATTTTTTCAAAATTTGACTCAAGAGCCTACATAAGGATATTGTTGAAATTGCTCAAAAAACATTATAATTGCATGATGCATAAAAAAATTCTAGAAAATGACCCGTGCCTCGCACGGGTTATTATGCTAGTTTATCTATTACTGCTCAAATAATACAATAAAAATATGTAAATTATGACTTACATCCAATGTTCTAAAAAGCGGAAATCGGGATTATTCGGTGGTGGGACCTTTCAGTGATTAATCGGAGTATTAATCAGAAGCAATTTATTTAATAAATAATAATAAATAATTCTATTTGAATTATTTATTTAATAAATAATTCGGTGGTGGGACCTTTCAGTGATTAATTGGATTGATTAATCGGAGTATTAATCAAAAGCAATTTATTTAATAAATAATAATAAATAATTCTATTTGAATGTTACTAACCTTTCATATGAGTTACAAAAATAAAATTACATATCATTAATTCAATATTGATGTTTAAATAATATGATTTACAAACAAAACCACCATCACTAGTCCATAATTGATATTTAGATGGTTTATACTAATTAATTACTATTAACTACTCACTAGTCATTACTTGATAGTTAGAAAATTACTCTATACTATTTCAAACCTTAAGATTTAAAATATTATTATTAATATTAATTATTAAATGTTAAATATTAATTTCAAAAAACTTAAATTTTTCTTTAAAAATATATTTTCTTATTAATTTCAAACTTTGACCGATTCGACCGATTTTTGACCCAAATTGACAGATTTTTGACCCAAATCGACCGATTTTTCCCAAACTGCCCGACTTTTGACTGATTTTTAAAAAAACCGTACTTTGACCCGATTAACGAATAATCGAAACGAGACCCGTCCGAAATCCGATTAATCGGTTAGTCGGCCGATTTTTAAAACACTGCTTACATTTAATATATTGTATATAATATATTATTTATGTATCGAGTTTTAATCTGATTTTGGGTTTGGATTGAGTTTCGAATTTCAGATCAGGTATTGGTTCAGTATCGTAGAAATCCAAATACAAAATTTCGGGTTCTGTATATCCAAATTTCGGATTTCGGATCGGGTATCCGTCGGCTCGGATTATTTTATCATCTCAAAGTGTGGCTTATTTAATTTAAGATATTTGTTTATTTGAAGAGTATAATTGAGTTTAAAAAAGCACGAGTCTGGTAAACTTGTTAGCCTGTTAATTTTAATTTTGTTTAAATGTACTCACTATTATATACAATTTTTCTTCATTCTCGACAAATATTTTAAGGTAAATATAAAATATATTTACATAATTTATATTTGATTGTTTTTATGTATTAAACATTAAACAATAATTTTTTTTTCACAATTAACAATTTTTTAAAAATTATTTAGAAACTATATTCTAAAGGAGTTTTAAAATGTGTGTCGAGTGTCCGTCCCCCAACTTATACTACCTAGCGAGACAAACACATGGAGTAACATTACTTTTCAATTTATAAATAATAAAATTAATTTCAGTACTAATTCAATGTAAGTATAAACGAGGCCGAGTTCGAGCCGCGTTTTCGAGTTTCGAGCTGAGCTTAATCGGATTCAGCACATACTAACTGAATTTCATGAGCTGGGAGTATTTTTATTTGACTTACGAATTTGTCTAGTGTGTCCATGAGCATATGCTAAACACTAAAATTTATAAATATGAATCATTTTGATTGGTAGTTAGTGAAATGCAGGGGTTCATGATAATTAATAAATGAAAATCAATTAAAACAAATTAAACTTATAAAAGTTGGTGTCTATTACGTGCCTATGGCATACCAAAAAAATGCTAACCTAAATATTGACAGATTCTTCAACAGTATATTTTACATACAACATTTCTGTTAGTCCCTTAACAATATGACAAGAATTACAGAAGGGGGGTTGAATGAAATTCTTGAAACTTTTTCTTGAAATAAAACTGTTCTAACTCGAAGATATATATAAGTGTGAATTGACTAGCACAATGCAAAATAGTTACTTAAATGAATCAAAACACAAGTAATTAAAAACAAGAGTCTTTAAAAACTTTCTGGTGGATTTGAATGATTCCACCACAGATATATATTATATATCGAGAGAACCCTGTGTGCAAAATGCTCACAACTGCTTACAAAATAATGAACAACTAAGAATGCAGAGAAATGCTAAGAATTCTGCTTACAAATGTTTCTCTGCTTGGTTGCTTGGTTTTTTTCCTTAGTTTCTACTTCTTGGTTTATATATTACCAAGATTACAAAGTAATGAGACAGGCAGGGCCGGCCCTTGGGTAAGGCGACCAAGGCGGCCGCCTAGGGCACCACCGCGCACAGGGGCACCAAAATATTTCAATAACATATGTATATAGGTGTATTTATTTTTTATATTATTTATATTATTTATTTTTTATATTTTAAAATACAAATATTAATTAGAATACATTAACATATGTGATTGGGGGACATATTAAAATTTTAAAATATATTATTATCTTTGTGATAACTTTATTTTAAAATTAAAATATAATTTACTATAAATTACTTTAATTTACTTTAAAAATATAATTAATAAATTTATTTAATAAACAAAACAAAGTAAAAATGTGAAAGGTTTGGAGAAATTGAGTTTTTGGACTATGCGCGTCTATACCCATTACCCCAGATGGCCAGATGAAGTCATATAACAAAAGTACAAAACCCTCTCCTTCCCCCTGCTTAGCTACCGAATAAAATACAGAACACAGATTGTTCTCTGTTCATTCTGAATATCAATTATCAAAACACTGGAAGTCATAGACTCATCGTGAAGATCGGATCATCTGTGCTTTGCAATTCAGCAATTATAACACATGTATGGTTTAAAGATTTCTATTCTAATTACTTTTTTAATAATATTGTAATTTACTATTTGTTTATTATTATTTTTCAATTTAAGGATTTGATGTGAATAATTAGAGAATAATTGAGATTTGTTTTTGTAAAAAGTAGTTTGTCTTTTGTGATTTACTGATTTGGGATTGGTGAATAAAATTAATTGCATTATTTATTTATTTTGTTTGATGACTAGATAATTTGAAAATGAAGCGTAACCAGTTATCGGGGCATCAAAAAAGGCAAAAGAAATTGAAAGCGGCGGAAGCAGAGAAATTGCAAATGGGCTCTCTTGACAAGTTTTTTGGGAAAAAAACAACTAATAGTGGTGATATTGGGGTTCCTATTGAAAAGAATATGAGAATGGAGACAAACAAGATAAGAAGTGGCTTGTTTATTCACTCTCAACAAACAAAGTCTTCTGTATTTGTTGTATGTTATTTAAACATGATGTGGCCAAGACAAATTTTGCAGAAGATGGAATTGATGATTGGCACAATCTTGCTGCTAAGTTAAGATCTCATGAAAGCAGTAATGGCCATCTAGTAAATATGAGCGCTTGGATTGAGTTAGAAGTGCGGATGGAGAAAAATGAAACAATTGATAAGATTGAACAAGATCGGATTAAAAAAGAGATAGAGCGCTGGAAAAAGGTCCTGGTTAACTTATAGAATCGTTGTGACCATTCCTGTTACAGTGGTAGAGGCGGAAAGGACATTTTCTAGATTGAAACTGATCAAATCTTATCTCCGCTCTACGATGTCTCAAGATAGACTTAATGGATTGGATTTATTGTCTATTGAAAGTGAGCTGGCAAGTTCTCTAGATTATAGCAAAATCATAGAGAGATTCACATCTCAAAAGCCTAGAAAAAAGTTTCAAAATCAATAAAGGTAAACTCATTTTTATAACTTTATTTTGACATTGTTGTGTACTAATAATGATGACTGTTCTATATTCATGATACTACATCAGTGGCTTGCAGGAGATTATTGCAGGAGGTTGAAAACTTGGATATTTAGCGTACAAGAAATTCATTATATTCACTTGCTACTTTAGATTCAAGTAAGTTTTCTTTTATACAATGAATATATCTTATTTTGATTTTTTGGTTATGAATATGGGGCACCATTTTTGAATCCCGCCTAGGGCACCTAAATACATAGGGCCGGCCCTGGAGACATGATAATAAAAAAAAAACTATCTAGTCTATTACAATGCTACTTCATTACTCTTTTCCAGCATCTTTGAATATCTTCATAATAGCATGAAAATGGCAATGCTTCTTTGTTCTCGAAAACCCAGTTGAATAGGCTACCACATTCCATTTGCATTCACTCGACACATGTGACTGTGTTGTCACTGTCAACAGATATTTGAATTCTTTATCCGTCGGGTTCATGATCATCCGTCGAGTTATTGATCATCCATCGGGTTGTTGATCATCCGTCGAATTCATTGTAGTTTATCCGTCGGGTAGCAATCAGGCACTTGACTTCATTTCACTTATGCAGAATTACAAGACATCATCTATGTACAATTAATCAACCTATTCTGCATATCTATCTAAAGTCAACATGACTTAAGTACTACTACAGATTCTAAACAATGTGTATGCAGAAATGTGCTACAGACATATTGTTACATAAGCTACTCACTCGATGGATAATAAGTGTTAGGAATATATGTGCATTAGTTTGATGATATGTTTAACAAAACACTTAAGTAGAAATTTAGTGTCTGTAGCCTCAACGGATAAGACCACTTTGGCTATCCGTTGATGGTGTAGCTTTACTTAGAAATAAGTCTAGTATTGTAGCATATTTCAGTCTCTGTATTTAAAATTGTAATTCTTAGAAGTTGAGAGAAACTATGAGTCATGTTGACTACTAGATGATATGCAGATAGGAAGGCCAATTGTAAATATTTCATGCCTTGTAATTTTGTATAAATGAAGTGGTATCAACGGATGACTTAAAGACCTTCAACGGATGAGAAGCTAAGCTTCAACGGATGTCTCTAAAGCTTCAACGGATAACATCCTTCAACGGATGAGAGCATCAACGGATGAAAGCTTCAACGGATAACATCCTTCAACGGATGAAGTCATCAACGGATGAAAGCTTCAACGGATGTTCTGCTAATTAGCCGTTGATAAGTGGTAGTTGTACCTACAAACAGAGGCACGTGGGTTGACAGAGAAAACCTGAGATGTGGTAGCCGAATTTCAGGATCAACAGAAAAAGCAGCCGTTCTTCTTTAGTACAAAGTTGCAATAGTCAACAAAGTACTTGAGTGAACAGGAAAAGAAGCAAGTGAAGAACTTATTTTACTATTGTAATTTTATATTGTTTTTCACTTGTACACTTGGTAATATATATAAACCAAGAAGAAGCTAGTAATTAGAGAGAGATTTTCCAGAGCTGTTAAGAAATATCTTGAGAGAAAATTCATCTAGTTTGTACTAGGATGCAGCTGTGATCAACATTGTTGAACACAGATTTTCTAATATACCATCTCTGGTGGAACAACAAATCCACCAGAAAAGTTTTTAAAGTGTGTTGTGTTCTTTACATTTTGTGTTTGAATATATATCTGTCTGCATTAGCTCAAAGCA